>NW_026613723.1:25000-45000 GCF_903798145.1 Danio aesculapii | reverse complement strand
TCCCCTCATGACAAAAAAAAGTTTACAGAATTCAAAGATTGTATTCATGCTCAGAAAGAGTGGAAAAGAGAATTTTCACATAATTTTGTAGTAAATTTTCGAGCCAACAGGACGAAGATCCTATTCAGAAATATTTAGTATGTGTTTTTTTGGCTTTGTTTTCTCTAAAACCTTTTCTTTAAAGCATATCACCATGTATGAATCTTATTATTTTTAATGCAAGAAACAAACATCAATTTTGTTGCATATCATTGTAGCCCAGTTTATGCTGAATTAATAAAAGAACATGATAGCTAAGTAGAAGAAATAGCACATGTCAAAGCAATCCAAAGCCCTAAAATCCCCTTAGACTCCAGATGTTAATAGTCAGTAAGGTAGGAGTTTAGTTAGTAGTTTGGGGTATTGGATAGGATTAAGGATGTGAATAGGATCACACTTTATTAGTGCTAATAAACAATAATATTCTAATATAAGGTGGTAATATAGCCAGTAGTGAATGGTGTGAATTGTTACTTTAAACTTAACCATAATACCATAAACTCTTACTCATAACCTCTTAAATGACCATAAATTCTGTATTTAAATTATATCATACACTCCATAAATTCAATTATTGTCATAATTAGGTTCATCTTATTAAATACATTAATTAAAATGATCATAATGCGACCTTATTGTAAAGAGTGACCAAAGTATTATGACTAAAACAGCAACTCAACCAAGAATGTGAACAGTAGTACTGTTATATACGATTATATATCCACACTACCACAATAATCACAGAAGTACTTTTAATAAATGCATATTTCCACGACAGTACTGAGCAACAGTTGTCACACTTGTTTGTTGTAAGGCTTTAACCAATTAAGAAAAACACTGGCGTAATTGAAGTCATCCATCTTGCTCCCCAAGCCACAATAACCACGAACCTCCTTGAAAATGACTAAAATGACCACAAAAAAGAGCTGTTTTTCGAAGATTTGTAATGCACCTTGAATTAATCTCCTCCCCCGTAATGAAGCGTCCCGCGCAATTCCTTTCATGACTGATACATGAGGGTCTGATGACTCAAACGTGGCTATTAATAACCCAACATCTTATCGGTTGATGTTTGGCTGTATTCTTAAGGGTCCGGTACGGTTTTTAGGGTCCAGTCAGCAGTCTGAACACGTCTGCTGTGCCACAGGATCAGCGTACCTTACCAACCTCAGGAACGCCGGGTGTTGGCCAGAAAGCAAAAACACCACTCACCTCAACTCAGCAGAAGAAAAACAATGAAAACACTGAGACTTGCTCCCCTTAAGATTGTTTTTGGCCGCCGGAGTCCTGTTTAGGAACACAAGCCCACGTTTTATACGCATACTCCACAGATTTTTCTTCCATGCTATGGAGCAGCGTCCATTACTATCAAGCGCATGCTGTATTTTGCGCCAATCTGTCGTAATTATCTATTTCGAAGCGTAATGAACGTGCAAGTGGGTATAATTGCTTCTTCGAACTTGGCTTTTTTTTCTGCTCGGTAGAAACCGACAGCATAACGGTGTTTGAACTATGGCAACCGGGAAAACAAGATTCAGATCTGGAGGAGGGAAACCACAAAACACTACTGTTTGCTACGTGGATGAATTATATAGCAAATATAGTATAGGATAGATTGGAGAAAGATCGCCCAGCGTTTGTTTTGTTTCATTAAACGCTTCATGTCTTAGAGCTGATTTGAGGTGCCAGAGAGGGGAAAACGGTGGACTGCCCGCTGATCCGGGCCAATACAAACTGAGACCAGCCACTGCCTCTTTATTATTAAAAAAAAACAACATTAAAGTGAGCACTTATTTAAGAAATATGGGTGTAAATTAGTGATTTTTCTTACACTTATCTGCAATTAAACAAAGAGTTCTAGAAGTTTGAATTGATTATTATATATCTATAATATTATTGTTTCTGAACCAATCATTTTGGATTTACGTAAGTGTATCGTTACACATTATTAATAATTCTACTAATCCACACCATTTACTACTAGCTAATTAAATATTAGGATATTAACTGTTTATTAGCACTTATCAAGTATGATCTAATAGCCCTAACCTAATACCTAAACCCAAAGCTACTACCTTACTACTATTAATAAGCAGCTAATTAGTGGTTAATTGAGCTAAAGGTCTATTTAATGATTTGTTAATAATGCGATGTGTTACATAAAAACAAAGTGTTACCATTTTTTTACAAAGTGAATGATTATATATTAGGAAATGTATTTTAAGCATACTTAAAAAATATGTCAAGTATACTTTATGTGTTGTACTAGTAGTATACATTGTACCATTTATATAATACTTGAGACTAACCTGTCACCTTGTTAGTTTAAAAAAAAGTATACTTTAAAGTGGATTTAAGCATTGCAGTAGACTAGACTAGCACTAGTAGTTTAGAACTACACTCACCGGCCACTTTATTAGGTACACCTGTCCAACTGCTCTTTAGCACAAATTTCTAATTCAGCCAATCACATGCAGCAACTCAATGCATTAAGGGCATGTAGACATGTCAAGGACTAACTGCTGCAGTTCAAAAACGAGCATCAGAATGGGGGGGAAGGGGAAGTTAAGTGACTTTGAATGTGGCATGGGTGTTGGGTGCCAGGACGGGCTGGTCTGAGTATTTCAGAAACTGCTGATCACTGGGATGTTCACGCACAACCATCTCTAGGGTTTACAGAGAATGGTCTGAAAAAGAGGAAATATCCAGTGAGCGGCAGTTCTGTGGGCGCAATGCCTTGTTGATGAAGAGATCTGAGGAGAATGGCCAACTGGTTCCAGCTGATAGAAGGCAACAGTAACTCAATAAGCACTCGTTACAACCGAGGTCTGTAGAAGAGCGCATCTCTTAACGCACAACACATCTAACCTTGAGGCGGATGGGCAGCAGCACTAGAAGACCACACCGCGTGCCACTCCTGTCAGCTAAGAACAGAAACTGAGGCTACAATTCACACAGGCTCACCAAAACTGACAATAGAAGATTGGAGAAACGTTGCCTGGTCTGATGAGTCTCCATTCTGCTGCCACATTCAGATGCTCGGCTCAGAATTTGCGTCACAACATGAAACCATGGCTCCATCCTGCCTTGTAATCAGCGGTTCAGGCTGGGTGTGGTGGTGTATGGTGTGGGGAATATTTCCTTGCACACTTTGGGCCCATTAGTAACCACTGAGCATGGTGCCAAACGCCACAGCCTACCTGAGTATTGTTGCTGACCATGTCCATCCCTTTATGACCACAGTGTACACATCTTCTGATGGCTACTTCCAGCAGGATAACGCACCATGTCATAAGCTGAATCATCTCTGGTTTCTTGAACATGACAATGAGTTCACTGTACTCAAATGCCCTCTCAGCCACCAGCTCTCAATCCAATGTAGCACCTTTGGGATGTAGCGGAACATGGGATTCGCTTCATGGATTGCAGCCGAGAAATCTGCAGTAACTGTGTGATGCTATTACGTCAAATATGGTTAAAATCTCTGAGGAATATTTTCCAGTACCTTGTTTTAATCTACACCACAAAGGATTAAGGCAGTTCTGAAAAATAAAAGGGGGTCCACCCCGTACTAGTAAGGTGTACCTAATAAAGTGCCAGTGAGTGTATGTAAACATATACAGTAGGTATAGTGGTAGTTAATTTGTTAAATACTTTCAGAACATTTGTTTGAGGCTTTAGCTCATTTAGCTCAAAAAACGGCACAGTGAGGGTCAAAGCCTAAAAGGGGTCAGTTTCAAAGATTTATGTAGCATTATTTGTGTGGTATTTTGAGCTGAAACTTCACATATACACACTCTAGGGACATTGGAGACTTATTTAACTTCTTGTAAAAAGGGGCGTAATAGGTCACTTTAAAGTGTACTAAAGAGTGTTGTCACTCATGAAAGTGGATTCTGAAAAAGCTTGTATATTAATATTAGTATTATACTTTCTGCAGTTAACAAATATACATTTAGGTTTGAAGTGCACTTTGAATACTATTAAGCGAACTTCTTGCCACTCCAGAGAGTTCTGTCTGCACAAACACTGCGCGCCGGTGAGGGTGGAACTGGAGTGAGCAAGTGCGGGATGAGGTTTCAGAAACGTCAAGGAGTGTCGGCACTGTTTGGACGGCAAATTATTGCTGGCCGACAGTGATTATTTTACAACCAAAGATCGTTGTCGAGAGAAAGGTATAGAGGAGAAGAGAGGAGAAAAAAGAGCGAAGCCCCTGGCCGACTGCCGGAGGGGAAAGGGGGGTTACAGTATACTGTACTAATCTTTAAAAATATTACAAGAGTGGCCACAGCACTTGCTAAGAATAGGCCACAGAGAGAGAGAGAGAGGAGGAGAGAGAGAGAGAGAGAGAGAGAGGGAGAGAGAGGGAGGGTGGGGAAGGTGAGACCATGGCGTAGATTTGGACCAACAATAAATAAATGGTGGGCTCTGTAAAATCAACACCTCCACTCCAGGACAGGAACAGTTTATATTTACCACACCGCTGAAGATGTTTCGGAAGGTGAAAGTATCTGTCTATAGCATATAATAGTAGCAATGCACTCTAATGTTTATATTCCTTTACTGCAACTAGAGATGGAATCCAGTGATTCACTGGTTACTAATTATGCGCTAAAATGACATTGTTTTGTATCCTTCCATCCATTCACCTATTCATTCTTTCATTCATTCTATTCTTCCATCCATCATGCCATTCATTCATTTGTTCATCCATTTATCTAGACAGTAATCCATTCATCTATCTATCCATCCATCCATCCATCCATCCATCCATCGTCATTCATTCATCAATCCATCCATCCATCCATCCATCCATCCAGTCATTCATTCATCCATCTAGTCATTCATCCATCCATTGTCATTCATTCATTCATTTATTCATCCATCTAGTCATTCATTCATCTATCTATTCATCCAACATAATTCATTCAGTCACCCTTCAAAACTCATTCATCCATCTATCCATCCCTCATCCATCTAGTCATTCATTCATTGGTCCATGCATCCATCTATCTAGTCATTCATCCATCCATTTACTCATCCATTTATTTCGCCCATCTATCCAATCCATCCATCCATCAATCTATTCTTCACCTGTCCATTCACCCATTCATTAATTTGTTCATTTCATCCATCCATCCATCCATCCATCCATCCATCCAATCTATTCTTCCATCAATCTATTCTTCTTCCACCTGTCCATTCACCCATTCATTAATTTGTTCATTTCATCCATCCATCCATCCATCCTCCATCCATCCATCCTCCATCCATCCATCCTCCATCCTATTCTTCACCTGTCCATTCACCCATTCATTAATTTGTTCCATTTCTTCATCCATCCATCCAGTCATCCATCCATTTACCTATTAATTCATTTATTCTTCCATCCGTCCAGCCATCCATCCATCCATCCATTCCATCCATCCATCCATTCCATTCATTCATTCATTCATTCATTCATTCATTCATCTGTTCTTCCATTCGTTAATTTGTACGTCCATCTATATCCATCAATCCATCCATCAATTCATCCACAATCCATCCAACCTGCTAAAAACTCTCGAAAGCATTGTATAAATATGAATGTGTGCTAAAACATTATCCGCATGCTAACATATGTTATGCACAAGCTAAAATGGAATGTACCAGAATTTTTTGTAGACATGATAGAAGTCATTCATTCATCTGTCCATACATCCATCTATCTAGTCATTCATTCATTCATTCATCCATCCATCCATCCATCCATCCATCCATCCATCCATCGTCATTCATTCATTCATTCATTCATTCATTCATTCATCTGTCCATTCACCCTTTCATTAATTTGTTCATTTCTTCATTCATCCATCCATCCATCTGTCATCCAACCATCCATCCGTCATTCATTCATTCATTCATTCATTCATTCATTCATTCATTCATTCATTCATTCATTCATTCATTCATTCATTCTTCCATCTGTCCATTCATCCATTCATTATTTGTTCATTTCTTATTCATCCATCCATCATCCTATCTAACTTAAAGCACATTTTAAAAGTACATTGTATTGCAAACATTTGTGCCACAACAGAACTCGTGTTTCCATATTATCCCCCAGTCAAAAACATGCTCAGATTTACTTTCACAATGTCAAGCACTCTACATCAGTTGGGGGCCATATTATTATTTTATTTCCCCCATTATTTACCAAACATGAGCCTCTATTTCATTCAGTCAGCACACAGCAGGGCCGCTCGGTGTGAGTGTTATTTATCCAGAAGATCCCATCACCATCATCATCATCATATACAGCCTGATATGAGGAGTCCTGGGAAAAACACGCCTCATAATGAGCTTCTGCGTTAAAAATCCAGACGCAATCACACAATTTACCTGCGCCCATAAAGTCAGGTGTAAATTCTCGCTGACTTTCATTTCCCCTTGACAGGGGTTTTGAGCGAGTCCAGAGGGATTTTTGCCCGATCCAGACAAACGCCCGGCAATGGCGTCTGTGCCAACTTCTGCGTCTCGAAAAAAAAAAACGGCAACCACAAAATATAAGTTTAAAATGTCAACTACCCGACAGGGAGAAACTGTTTTCCTAGCCTCGAAAATTATTTAGGATTTTAGTGTTTTTTCTAGCACTCTTTCGCACACGTTTGAGCGTTATAATGGTCTGGCCTCACAACGAATTAAAACGCAACTTTATATCGCCCGACCCAGGGTTAGTCGCTGTTCATTTGGAGGCCGTAACAGGCATCTCTCTAGGTTCTCAATAGAGGTAATAAATTAAGACTGATGGCTAATTTTAGGTGAAACCCAATCCCTCACCGTAAATTGCAGGCCAAGCGGGACCGTTTAATCAAACTCCGTCTGGCTTTGCCGCCGATATTGTAATGAAGGAGTGTGAGGATTTTCGTGTGCTGTTTCGCTGTAGGGACAATGCAGAAATTGCAGCTTCTTAAATGTGGTTTGTCAGCTTTTGTAGCTCGTCTAACGTTGTGAGTAAGTGTCAGACCTTCAGAGCTGAGCAGCAGCAGCTGTGTTGGTATTTATGTCTGTGTGCACTAGTGTGCTTAAATAACTTCCCGCTTACAAATATTAACCAGGGATGTGTTATAGTAAAAGTGTAACCATGTTCTTTTATTTTCAACTTATTATCATTGGCATAACCACAGTTTTACCACAAATAGCATAGTTAAACTACAACTAGTGTAGCAAAACCATTGTGAATTTGTAATTACTATGGTTGACTACAATAACCTTGAATGAGAGTTTTTGCAATAAAAAACACAACATAATTTTCAAAAGTGTCAGCAACTCTAAGCATAAATGCATATTTAAGAGGGGAAAAGGTCTTAATTGTGAAATTTAAACTTGCAAATGTGAAAACTAATGTTTTATTCCATTATTAAACTTTCACTTCTTTAAAGGGGACCTGTTATGCAACAGTCCACTTTATAAGGGGTTTAAAACAGTGTCAGCCGATTCGAATGTTATCACTCAATTGAATAGGCATTATCAGCGATTATCAGCTGATAGATATGGCAAGTAAGGGCCTTCTGCACCTACTGATAGGCTTAGAAGGCTGTTATCATCCATCCACATGGTTAATGAGCTATAGATCACATACGGGCTGGCGGCTTGGAAGTTAACGAGTATTATTTATTAAAATTTCTTCATTAATTGTATTTTATTAACGTCTACCCCAACACTAAACCCAACCATCACAGTAATATAAAAACACATCTAGATCTTCTCCATTAGTATAGCTGATTAATTATGTGGATGGATGATAACAGCCTTTTGAGCCTACCAGTAGGCACAGAAGGCCCCTACTGGCCATATCTATCAGCTGATAACCACTGATAACGTCCATCCAGTTGAGTGATAACATTCGAAGTGGGTGGTTGTGTGGCAGCAGTGTGTAAACAAAACCAGCCTCTAGTGGTAAAATGTGTCAGCTCCCATATGAGTTTACTTCTGATTCTAAGAATTGACCGTTTACAGCTTTCAGAATGCCAATATTAAACAGAATGATGATGGCAGAAAATGTATCTAAAATAAACTGATGCATGATGCTTCTGTTGATTAAAAATTAAAATAATTTGAATCATTAATGATCATTAATAATACTAATTTAATGTTTTCAGGACCACCATATTATTATTAGTATTAGGTTTTGTTTTGCTTTTGTTCAAATGAAATAAATCAATGCCTTCCATTCATTTATTCATTAATTAATTCATTCATTCATTTGATACATTTTCAATACAAGGAGGACCAAACCTACAAAAATGAATGAATATGAACAAATGAATGAATGAATATATGTGTGTGGTGTGTGTGTGTGTGTGTGTGTGTTGTGTGTGTGTTTGTGTGCGTGTGTTTGTTTGTGGTCTGTGTGTGCTTGTATATAGATAAGTAATAATTAATATCTATCTATTCATCCATTCTTTTGCAGGTTTTCCTCCATAATCAGGTGTGAAATGCAGTATTAATGGATGAACCTAGATTTAATATTTTGATAACTGTGGGTATAAAACTAGTAGTGCTGCTATTAATGCTAAACCCCAAGCAAAAACCCTAAGCAAAAACAAACAAACAACAATTCATGTGATTCATGCAAAGCCATTGATGTATTGAATTAATTGATTGAGTGGTTGATTGGATGGAGTGTTTTTGTTGGATGGACTGTTTGTTAAATAAATTGTCTGTTAGATTGTTTGTTGGATGTATTGTTTGTTTGTTGAATAAATTGTCTGTTAGATTGTTTGTTGGATGTATTGTTTGTTTGTTGGAAAGATGGATTGTTTGTTTGTTTGTTTGTTTGTTGGATGAATTGCCTATTAGATTGTTTGTTGGATGTATTGTTTGTTTGTTGGAAAGATGGAATGTTGTTGGATTGTTTGTTTGTTTGTTTGTTGGATGAATTGCCTATTAGATTGTTTGTTAGATTGTTTGTTGGATGGATTGTTTGTTTGTTTGTTGGATGGATTGTTTGTTTGTTTGTTGGATGAATTGTTTGTTTGTTTGTTTGTTTGTTGTATGAATTGTTTGTTAGACTGTTTGTTGGATAGATTGCTTGTTTGTTGTATGGATTGTTTGTTTGTTTGTTGGATGAATTGCCTATTAGATTGTTTGTTAGATTGTTTGTTGGATGGATTGTTTGTTTGTTTGTTGGATGGATTGTTTGTTTGTTGGATGAATTGTTTGTTAGATTGTTTGTTTGTTTGTTTGTTTGTTGTATGAATTGTTTGTTAGACTGTTTGTTGGATAGATTGCTTGTTTGTTGTATGGATTGTTTGTTTGTTTGTTGGATGAATTGTTTGTTAGATTGTTTGTTTGTTTGTTTGTTTGTTTGTTTGTTTGTTTGTTGGATGAATTGCCTGTTAGATGTTTGTTGGATAGATTGCTTGTTTGTTGGATGGATTGTTTTGTTTGTTTGTTGGATTGTTTGTTGGATGAATTGTTTGTTTTGTTGGATGGGCTGCTTGTTGTTGGATGAATGGAATGTTTGTTTGTTGGACTGGATTGTTTGTTTGATTGTTTGTTGTATGCATTGTTTGCTGTTTTGTTGGATGGATTACTTTTTGTTTGTCAGATGGATTGTTTGTTTGTTGGGATGGACTGCTTGTTTGTTGAATGGATGGAATGTTTGTTGGTTTGTTTGTTTGTTTGTTGGATGGATAGATGGATGGATGGATGATTGATTGATTGATGCAGACCTATTGTAATTGACAATGTTGGTTGATTAACTCAACAAATTTGTGGAATACTAGTAAAAAAATCTAGTGTAATCAAGGTCGATGTTGTGCTGTATTGCCAATGTCCTGAATCAAGTTTCATTAAATACTTTTAATTCATGTCTGGATTCAAGAATGAACCAGATGTTTCCAGTCAAGTAGTTAATCCTCTCGCAATGTGGAAACATGAACAGGGATGTATCACGTTCAGCGAGAGCTTTAAGACTGCTTAAAAATACGCCAGTCAGCTCTTCAATACCCACAACATTCATTTCACATTATTCTGAGGTCAGAAAAGAGGTTTTAAGAGTGCCACCACAAAAAAAAAAAACACGTTTGGCTCAATCAGTGACTCTCACAGTAAAACTCTCAGACATTTAATAATTATTTTCAGGAATGCTGAACACATTCCAATCTGCTCCTGTAGCTTTGAAAAAGTTGACTCCCAGACAAATTAACATATTGTGTTTTCAGGCTGAGGTGTTCAGATGTTCAGTGCTTTATTACTGAGGACGATCAAGATTTGCCGTCATTCTGAGATCTTTAATGACATTATACAAATGTCCATAAAGTGTTTGCATACTGTCTGAAAACAAACACCTGGTCAGAGAAATGTTCAGTCATTACAGAGCATGTGGTCAATTAAATCCAGCTGATGACGTGTTGCATTCATGTTTATTTTCATTACACAGCTCTGAAGTAAAGGTACTAGGGCGGTACTCTTTCAAAAGGTACAGTTAACCTAAATTACCTAAAGGATCAATATTGATATCTCAAAGATTATATATATATATATTATATATTATATTTGATATTAGTATCAAAAAGCTACAAAAATGTATACTTTTTGACGGCTTACTTTCAAAATCTTACTGACAGCATTTGGTACCTTCTTGTGTAGCACAGATGAGTTAATTAGTACAGCTTGAGATGATTGTGTTGTAAATACAAAATTATTACTTCAAAATGAATGAATAAATGAGTGAGTGAGAGAGTGAGTGAGTGAGTGAGTGAGTGAGTGAGTAAATGAGTGAGTGGACAAATGAATGGGTGGATGAATGAGTAAATGAACGAGTGAGTGAGTGAATGAGTGACTGAATGAGTAAATTAATGAGTGAGTAATTGAGTGAAATAAATGTTTGAATGAACGAGTGAGTGAATAATGAGTTAGTGAGTGAGTGGAATGAGTGTATATATATATATATATATATATAATATATATATATATATATATATACATATATATATATATATATATAGATATATATATATATATACACATATATGTATGTGTATATATGTATATATGTATATATGTATAGTATGTATAATATATATATATATATATATATATATATATATATATATATATACATATATATATATACGTATATATATATATATATATATATATATATATATATATATATATATATATATGTATATATATATGTATATATATATGTATATATGTATATATGTATATATATATATATATATATATAATATGTAATATATATATATATATATATATATATATATATATATATATAGATATATGTATATATAGTATATATGTATATATATATATATATATATATATATATATATATATTATATATATATATATATATATATATGTATATATGTATATATAGATATATATATATATATATATATATATATATATATATATATATATATATACACACACATATATATATATATATATAATAAACTACAGTATATATTAGGTGGGTGGGGGTGGTGTAAACGAATAAATAAATAAATACTATAGATTGTTTTTATTCTCCACCAATATTCTCATGCCAAAGGCCACTATTAAATATGAATCATAATTCATACTGTTACGGTAATGGTGCTTACTCTGGCATTGCTTGATTTCCCTAATAAAATGTCCCAAACCAAAACAAGCTTATTTGGCAAAAGAAAAATAAAGAAATAAACAGTCCCACACAAAACAAAACAGAAAGAAACAAAAAAAAGTCTGAGCAAATATTTGTACAACGTAAACGGAACGTAATTAGATTCATTATTCCTTTTTTTTCATCCGTTCTTCCTCTCTCAAATTACTGTTAATTGTGGGCCCTTGCGACTGAAAGGTACAAATAAACAGCACCTGCGCCAGATTGTCATAAACACAACATGCCGTTTAAATCAGCGTATTACATCAGCGCCTGAGGCAAAGCTCTCCATAAAGATGGACTTATATTTGGCTGGAGCTTCAGCACTGTTGCCTGTGGTAAAATAACTCACATCTACGCCTGTCTGAAGCTTCATGTTTAATTTGAAATACGCCGTCATTCGCTGAAGGAAACTTGTCACTGCTGTTGTCCGAGAGCCCAATGTCTTTCCTCCGAGGCTTTTCTGATTGGAAAAAGTGAGGAGCACAAGACTTGGATTGGTCTTCCAGTCATCATCACAGTAAATGTCACCTAATAATGTACGTTTACGGTGCCATGCTGTCTTGGCTTGATGAGGTCAACGCTGCCATGGATTCATCCACTTCAAGGCTTATGATGGGAGTCTGTGTGTCGAAGTATCGAATGGTAAATGCAATTGAGTTTTTTTATATTTTAAAGGATGGCTGATGCTCAAAAATCTGATTATCTGAAGTGTTTGATGGATTTGTAAGAATTAATGAATAATCTCTGGTACTTAAAGGTGCAGTATGGAAGTTTGACACCCAGTGGTTGAACTAGGTATTGCACTCCTTGATGAAAGCACATTTTCTCTCGGCTCCTCCTCTGACGAGTCCACACAAGTGCCGGTTGCCAGATTGATGGGAGCGCGCCTGACTATCGGCCTAAAGGTTGATTTGAACCGTTTTCTATCAAAGCAACAGCACTTGATATAATATTTTTCATACTAAAAGTAGTTTTTGTCCTAATAAACACCTGAAATTTCTATTTTAGAAAGGTTTCTAGATCTCACAGGTGAACAACGGTCACCTCAGATACACCTCATGTGCTTTATTCAGTGTTAAATGTTAATAATGCGAGTTTGAATGCCATTTAACATGACATTTATTGCCATACTACTGAAAGCAGCAGCAGATAGGTTCACCTCAGATCTTGACAATGAAATAAACCCTTTGAAACTTCAAAACTGCAGTGCAAGCCAACAAATATCAATCATTTAGGATGAACATATAATATTAAAGAGGTTTAATCTTATTAATTAGATTATAAACCTTACCAATTCGAGTGGAGTGCAGTGAGTGCACTATTCTGTGCTTCTGAATGGCTGTATTTAAATTTCTGTTGCGTTTCGTCTGGTGCAAACAGCCAAATTGCCTCACTAAGATCAACTGCAAATCTCGTCCGTAGCTTGTTGTTTATGACACAGAATAACAGTGCTTCCACACATAGGCTTTACTTGCGTGGGCCGCCCAGGTATATTACCGGCTGCCTAAGTATATTAGTGACACACTTTTTTACTATTATTATCATCCTTTACAATTTTTGGTATGCGCCTGATATAAACATATATCCATGATTAAGCGATTAAGTAGTGGATCTTCTCTTCATTTATTGCTCGTTCTGTGCACGCGAGACCTGTCAACACTACTCCCACAGACAGTCACTCGTGCTCTGCAGACCCACGGAGACCTGCACCTTTTGCATCTCGCTGGGATTTCTAAATTTGCTAAAATGTCAGGGATTTGGTTTTGCTTTCGTTTGCTTAGCCATCGGTAATTTTATGCACACACAGCCGCAAGAGCGAGATATTAAATAATGAATTCTTTTATCTAAACGACTCTTAACTTTGGCTGATTAAACCACTATTAAACCACACTGAACTGAGCTAAACTGAACTTAAACTCTGAAAACTGAACTACACTGTTTCAATTTACTATGATCTTTTACGTGAAGCTGCTTTGACACAATCTACATTGTAAAAGCGCTATACAAATAAAGGTGAAATTGAACTGAATTGAAAATTTACAGGTATTACTCTGTAAAATGGACTAGGGTGAAATGATGCACCGACCGGTCTGATGCGTTTCCTGTCTGACACTAAACAGTGATCTTCCAGATGAGCTACAGCATGACAATACAGATTCTGTGCTTACAGTTGAAGTCAGAATTATTAGCCCCCCTGTGTATTTTGCCCCCAATTTCTGTTTAACGGAGATAAGCTTCTCTTTTCAGCACATTTCTAATCATAATAGTTTTAATAGCTCATTTCTAATAACTGATTTATTTTATCTTTGACATGATGACAGTAAATAATATTTGACTAGATATTCTTCAAGACACTTCTATACAGCTTAAAGTAACATGTAAAGGCTTAACTAGTTAATTAGTGTAATTAAGCAAGTCATTGTATATTGATGGTTTGTTCTGTAGACAATTGAAATGTAAATATTGCTTAAGGGGGAAAATAATATTGACCTTAAAATAGTTTTAAAAAATATTTGAAACTGCTTTTATCCAGCTGAAATAAAACAAGTAAGACTTTCTCTAGAAGAAAAAATATTTTAGGAATTACTGTGAAAAATTCCTTGCTGTGTTAACATAATTTGGGAAATATTTGGAAAAAATGTAAAAAAAATAAATAAATAAATAAAAAAAAAAAATCACAGGAGGGTGAAATTTTGTACTCTGTACTCCTTTCGCTTTATACAGCATGAGCTCAGCATGGAATCTGTCCTTCACCGTTCTGAATTCCTCTTCAGCCAAACAGACAAAAGGAAAACTCGTGAAATCAGATGTGTGGAATAAACAGAGGGATGTTTACTGTGTTTTTGTTTTATGAGGGAGAAAAAAAAAGTGCAGCTGAAGGATGTGGTATCTGACTCACCGCGGCCTCACAGGACGACAGAAAAACTAAAACAATCCCCTCATCCTCCACATCATTTTCCATTCTGAGCTACTCAACACCTTCATCTGTTAATCTGCAGTTATTTACAAGATCAATATTTGTCTGTATAGACTTTGCATTCCAGTCCAGTCATCACGGACATCATACTGAGACAGTAAATGTGAACACTTAAAGGGACAGTTCACCCAAAAAAATGAACATTTCCTCATCGTTTGCTCACACTCACAAACTTTTGTTAAACACAAACAAGATATTCTGAAGAACGCTGGGGGACATCAGCCCTTGACAATCACAGTAGGAACAAAAATAATATGGAAGTCAATGGCTGTTCTCTCTCTCAAAGAAAGAAACTCAAACAGGTTTAGAACAGAAGGAGCGTGAGTAAATGATGACAGAATTTTCATTTTTGAGTGAAGTATACCTATAAAAATTAAAATCTTACTGCATAGTATTTACATATGTATACATGTATGTATATGCCATGTACATGCAATATTTATGTCATGCGCACACGATACACATTTCTATGTCGTGCACACACGATACTTGTCTATGTTGTGCATAAACGATACTTATGTCTATGTCGTGCGCACATCATACTTATGTCTATGTCATGCACACACAATACTTATGTCTATGTTGTGCATAAACGATACTTATGTCTATGTCGTGCGCACATCATACTTATGTCTATTTGTGCACACACGATACTTATGTCTATATCGTGCACACACAATATTTATATCTATGTTGTGCACACACAATATGTCTATGTCGTGCACACACGATACTTATATTATGTTGTGCACACACAATAATGTCTATGTTGTGCACACACGATATTTATATCTATGTTGTGCACACACAATAATGTCTATGTTGTGCACACAGGATCCTTATATCTATGTTGTGCACACACGATACTTATGTCTATATCGTGCACACACGATATTTATATCTATGTTGTGCACACACAATATTTATATCTATGTTGTGCAACACAATATTGTCTATGTTGTACACACACGATATTTATATCTATGTTGTGCACACACAATAACATCTATGTTGTGCACACATGATCCTTATATCCATGTTGTGCACACACGATACTTATGTTTATATCGTGCACACACAATATTTATATCTATGTTGTGCACACACAATAATGTCTATGTTGTGCACACACAATAATGTCTATGTTGTGCACACATGATCCTTATATCTATGTTGTGCACACATGATCCTATATACTACGTTGTGCGCACACGATACTTATGTCTATGCCGTACACACACGATACTTATGTCTATGCCGTACACACACGATACTTATGTCTATGCCGTACACACACGATACTTATGTCTATGTCGTGCACACATGATACTTATATCTATTTTGTACTCACACGATCCTTATATCTACGTTGTGCGCACACGATACTTATGTCTATGCCGTACACACACGATACTTATGTCGATGTCGTGCGCATACGATACTTATGTCTATGTCGTGCGCACACGAAACTTATGTCTGTTGTTCGCACATGATACTTATGTCTATGCTGTGCGTACACAATACTTATGTCATGCGCATATGATACTTACATCATGCGCACACGATACTTATGTCATGCCTATACAGCACCTAGTATTGAGTGTGTACGCGCAAGTCTGTTGTTTTTTCTTTGCATGTCACTTAGGGGCTCCATATTTTTCACTTTAAATGTCATGAATGAGTTTTTTTTTTGTATCTGCGTGATACTCGTAAGGCACTGCAGCGGGTGGTGAAAACTGCCCAACGCATCACAGGGACTACACTGCCAGCCATAGAGGACATCCAGAAGAAACACTGTCTGCGCCGAGCACGCAGTATTCTTAAGGACACCTCTCACCCTGCTCACAGACTGTTTTCTCTCCTGCCTTCCGGCAGGCGCTTCAGGCTCCCCCGGACAAAAACCAACAGACTGAGGAACAGCTTTTTCCCCAGAGCTGTCTCCCTTTTGAACTCTGCCCCTCACTGACTCTTTTTGCCCCCCAATACACCCCCCACACAACTTATACTCCTCACAATCACTGCACTATTTAACATTTGCACATTTAAAGTTTGCACATATTCATTGCACTGATTCACTTATCTGAACTGGACATACCCACTGCACATGGACATTTATAATTATGTTTATCTATCTGCACACTTCTGTTTATTAATAGCATCCTGTACATATATTCATTTATTGTAAATCTGTTCATAGCTAATACAACCTTATATAATGTTGATAGTACATCCATCTGTAAATATCACCATAGTTTTCTATAACTGCACTTTATAACTTATACCTATATCCTGCACCTGCTGCTATTGCACTGCTGGTTAGACCTAAACTGCATTTCGTTGCCTTGTACTTGTACATGTGTAATGACAATAAAGTTGAATCTAATCTATCTAATCATCTAATCTAATACTCACTGGTTACGCTATATAATAGCACTAAAGCTAAATTTCCAGCAATTATGCTAGCATAGAAACAAACAAACAAGAAGTTCTGTAACAGACCTATGTATATCCGTAACACATTAGCATAATGCCAGCCTATCCTCTTCATTGGCTCCCTTAAACACTAGTTTGTCTGTGTGCCAGCATCGTGTTCAGTATAAACATTTACTATCGAGACACAAAACTACACCACAATAAATCTTATCATAACAAAAGGTGCCAAGTGTATATTTTACTTCCTTCTGATGCACTGTGCTGTTTATGATGAGAAAATTTGAGTGATGTGATGCTTAAATCAAACTTCACTCACACACACTCATGAAGCAATTGCATAAACATGGTGAGTTGACACGTGTATAATGAATGCTCAAGGAAATGTGATATGCAGACTGATACATCTAATATTGATCGCACATACAACCAGACCCTTCACACACTGCGCATACATATGAATGCATACATGAAGCGATTGTGTACATACAAAACATTTACAAAATGCTTGTGCATACAACTATTTCCTTTCCATAAGATCCCATAATGAACCAAAGAGTAAATAATACCTTACTTGTTAAAGTAGACAACTCTTGTCATGCTTGTGATGAAGGTTTTGGTTCCTAGTTCTTCCAATGATTCCTCATCGGATGCAGGCACTGTAGCGCTTCTGATTGCTGAGGGCAAAAAAAAAGCATCTCATCAGATATGGTACACGGTAAAAAATAGTGCTGGGTTCCATACAATTCCTTCATGTTGTCCCAACACAAACCGATTCACTTAACTTAATCATTTTTACAAATTTAAGTGGATTGAACATAAAACAATTAGGTTGTACCCCCCAAAAAACTTCAGAATTGTGTTGTTTCAACTCATTTTAAATAAGTAATTTGAACAAGCAGGAAAATATTATGAGTATAATCACCTTTCTGACTCCTCTCATAGAAGATGTCATACATTATCATGTCATATTTACATTCAAATCTTCTATTGAGATATTAGAACTAAACTCTTGTGTGTTTGATTATTTTAATAATAACAATGTTAGAAAGAAGTATACATTTTGGAAAAGCTAGAGTACTATAAATCTGTATCCTGAAATCCACACCATTCGTTCATGTTGTCCCAACACAAACCAACTAAGTTAATGAAACCATTTGTTTTTTACTAATTTAAATGGACATGAAACAATTAAGTTGTCACAAATGAAACGTAAGAATTGTGTTGTTTCAACTGATTTTAAATATGTAGCATGAACAAGCAGCAAAAGCATTTTTTGACTGTAGATATACACTGTAAAAAAAAATAAAAGTTGACTCAACTCAAAACTGCCAGGCAACCTGCTGCCGAGCTTTTTGAGTTGACTCAACTTTCAACTCAAACACTTCACTTGACTCAATTTAAGTTGATTTAAGTCGATTTAAGTCAAAAAAGCTCTGCAGCAAGTTGCCTTACAATTTTAAGTAAAACATTTTTCACAAAAGAATGAACTGGCAACTATTCCAGCATATGTTTTACGCAGCAGATGCCCTTCTAGCGGCAACCCAGTACTGGGAAACACCCATGCACACTCATTCACACACAAACTCATACACTATGACCAATTTAGTTTATTCAATTCACCTATAGCGGCATGTGTTTGGACTGTTGGGGAAACCGGAGCACCCGGAGGAAACCCACACCAACACGGGGAGAACATCAGACTCTACAAAGAAACGCCAACTGACTCGAACCAGCAATCTTCTTGTTGTGAGGCCACAGTGCTACCCACTGAGCCATTGTGCCTCCTAAAACGTTGATCTTGCAAACAAAAAATGAGGACGTTTTAAATAGGGGCACTTTCATACATCTTCTTTTGGCAAAGCAAGTTTAAATTTAAACTATATACACTATTATAAGACTAGATTAATCTAATCTAAATGTATAATATCTGTTGCTACACTGAAAGAAATGGTTCAGTGAATTTACTACATTCTTTAAGGATAAGTCAGAATCAGAAATCAGAATCAGAAAGAGCTTTATTGCCAGGTATGTTCACACATACGAGGAATTTGTTTGGTAACAGAGCTTCTACAGTGCAACAGGATTACAGAGACAGGACAAAAAACAGATCATAAATATATTTTTTAAAAATAGAAGTAAGTAGTGAGTGCAAATATACAGATTGACAAGTGTATGTACAGTAATATTACTATATACAACGTTATATGTGCAGCTGTTATGTGCAAATTAGTGTATGTGTGTATAAAAGTGTATAGCAAGTAGTGATGTTGGCTCCACAATTATTATCATCAAGTGTTCATGAGATGGATTGCCTGAGGGAAGAAACTGTTTCTGTGTCGGGCTGTTCTGGTGCGCAGTGCTCTGTAGCGTCGACCAGAAGGTAACAGTTCAAAGAGGCAGTGTGCTGGGTGTGAGGGGTCCAGAGTGATTTTGGCAGCCCTTCTGCTTGCTCTGGATAAGTACAGTTCTTGGGGAGTAGGAAGGGTTGTACCAGTGATTCGCTCAGCAGGTCCGAACTATTCGATATAGTCTTTCGAGGTCGTATTTAGTAGCTGGAGGTCGGAGGTCGTATTAGTAGCTGAGCTACTAAAGTCATTGCTACTAAGTCATTGCAAACAATTGATATGAGCTGAATTTAAACAAGAAATGAAGTTGAACATTACTACATTTAAGTCGTTTGTTTAAATTCAGCCCGTATACAATTTTTGCAACCACTTACCTTAAAAAAAATGTAATGAATCCTCTCTTTACTGTTGCAACAGATATATTTAACAGATTGTCTTTATTTTTTCTATTTATTTATTGTTTTTTTTAAATCAAGACAATCAATAATTCAATGGATCCTTCATCCTGTAGTTACTTGACTTTTCCTTGCATTTACCAGCAAAC
>NW_026613723.1:2500-22500 GCF_903798145.1 Danio aesculapii | reverse complement strand
ATTGTAGGTATCGGCTTCTCATTTCATCTTTGTAGCTCTTACATGACACTAGTCGAGTGATTTGAGTCTTTAAAAACTTTGTTTTAAACTTCAACTTATAAGGCACCTATTTTACCCCTTTTACAATAAGTAAGATAAGCCTTTGGTGTTTCTAGAATGTGTCTGTGAAGTTAAAATACCCATCAGATCATTTATTATAGCCTCCAGAATCTGTTTGGTGTCTCAGTATACAGTGTAGCTGTTTTTGTAGCCTGTGGCTCTAAATCCAAATGATCTGCTTCACCCCGCCCACCATTCCCACGTGCGTGTCTGCTTCTCATGTATTATGTTAGATAAACAGCAGTCAGTGATGGAGACTGACACGGATGAAGCTGAAATACAGGTCATTAGTCAAAAACACCAAGTAAATTAATTCCATGTATTTGTTTATTCAAGCCTTTCTGAAACGATGAGTCACACACAAATGCCGTTTGCAGTACACACACACATATTAGTGTTTACTGACACCATGTGGCCGTGGTGACTATAGTGGTTGAGAATTACAGTGATTTTACAGCGGTCTTCATTACAAACATGCTCTGTTTCAAAATATTTTAAACTTATAAACCTTATAAAAATCACAGAGTTGGAACAGGTATTTTAATCTCAGTTTCTTTGCAAAAAATGCTCTGTGGACGTGTGTAAAAATGTTATTATAGAAACATGGTGCCTATCAATCAATCGGTGGGCGTGGAAAACATCGCTTCTATGTCATGTTGGGCTTAAATATCACTGGGATTTGGGTCCTATTTTAACGTCAGGAGACTTCAAAAAAAGACTTGGGTAACACTTTAAAATAACTACACACTATGAATCATTTATTAAGCATTAGCATCTAGTGAATTCATTATCTGTTAAGAATCAAGTCTACATTAATAAACGTTATCAAGCAGTTTTAAGCAGCACTACAAATGCTGTATTCTTGACTTAAAACCACATTTATAATGCGCTTAATAATTGTACTTTCAGAATTTGTGACTGGTTGATTTTTCACTACTAAATTAAATATTGCATTATTTACAAATCATTTGTATTTAAAAGTAGTCGGAGGTTTTTAAGATCATTCAGAATGAGTTAGTAAATGATTAATAAACTATTAAAATCAACGTTTACATATCTTATTATTCTTACATATAGTAAGTGTTACTATGCATGTTAAAACTTGCAGTTTTGTGAGCTAATCTAAAGTGAGGACTTTCAGGCTTTATAAATCCCTTATTAATGACAATTAAAAGCTTCAAATGAACAATAATATTTGCAATCTTATCTGAAAAGTAAAATTACTGTGAAGTTAAAACATTGCTGAATAACAGGAGTGTCAAAATACGACATAAATTTGGATAAAACAACAACAATATAATAATTTAACAGTATAATAGGATGCAGTGTTTAAACTCTACAGTAAATTTATTTTAGATAGCAAAGATGCAGAGATTTATTTTCCTTTGACAGTTTCATCTGTGTATCTTCTAATGAATAGAAATGAATAATCTCATTTATCTTCTTTTTTCCTGTTTAGAATTGAACTGAGAATTTAATTGTCATTTATAAAGGATTTATAAAGCATGAATAGTCCCCACTTTAGATTAGGTCACAAAACCGGATGAAGATGAGTTAATAAAGCATTTATTAACATACAAATAACTATTAGTATATGCCTGAATAATAATAATGTTAATATGAATAGTTTATTAATCATTTAGTAACTCATTCTGAATGATCTTCAACTATGCTTAAATAACTGGTTTGTAAATAATGCAATACTTGATTTAGAAATGAAAAATAAATCATTAACAAATTATGAAAGTATAATTATTAAGCGCATTATAAATGTGGTTGTAAGTCAAGAATACAGCATATCTTAATATGCTTAATAACGTTTATTAATGTAGAGTTAATGCTTAACAGATAATGAATTCACTATTAGCTAATGCTTAATAAATGGTTCATAGTGTGTAGTTATTATAAAGTGTTACCAAGACGTATGTTTCTATCACTCCATTATGACAGTGGACACACTATACCTACACACAGTTCTGTCCAAACAGCTTACAAAAGATGATTTTCATCATAGGTGCACTTTAAAGTTTACAATTAAGTTACAAGAACTTCATAACTCTAAACTTCTCACAGATTTTCCCTTGTTTTCTGTGTGAACTTTCCACTTATTTTCCATTAGTTCTGCTTAACATTACGAGTGCATCTTCAAAAGAGAAAGAAGACAGTGTAATAAGAATAAATAATGAATTATGCGACATGATCTCTTCAAAGTAAAGAGTTTTTGTGGTGGCAATGATTTTATGAGTGCAAACACAAGCTGATATGCATATGTTGAGTCGTCCCCAAAGTCACGTCTCCGCCGGCTCAGTCCTACGCCCAACACGCGCAACGATACACCGATAAGCCATTTTCCACAGATTTCTGGCAGCGAGCCACTTTATTTAGGAGCGGAGGGCACCAACGCCTCCTCACCACAAACACACAGTCTGCCGCTTTGGGTCCAGACCAAGAGATTGAAGAGGCTCCAAAAAACTTTTCCAAGAGTTTAAAAAAACAGGCAGAAATCCACACGGAGGCTCGGCGAGACAATGCATTTAGCAGAACGGTTGAAATCAGGAAGAACTTTCATTTCCTTCTGATGCTTTTTCCCACATCGTCACCCTCTGTTTAGCTCGCACACACCCAGAAATGCAACGTGATCTTTTGTTGTGTCTGGCTGGCTTGTTTCTGGGTCAGTGACATCATGTGCTGGAATTGGGCCCTGTGCTAAAAATAAGCAGGACGTCAGGTGACCGGTTTAACAGCCACATGCGGACGGGTCCACTTGATGACACACACCTGTCTGTCTCTGTGTGTGTGTTAAAACCAGCACTCGCAACACTCCTTTGATGATGCACTGCCAGTGGAATATTACACATACACACAAACTTGCACAGCTAACTTTATAGGGACTGGTAAAAAAAATACTGGTATTTCTATACTTGTGGGGACATCTGGAATTCAAAAGTTTTATGAGAACAAGTACCATACACTAAACATAAATAAAAAATACTGGTGTTACTTTATTTAGAGGGACATTTGGATCACAAAAAGTGATAAGTACCACACACACACACACACTCACACTTCTACAGCTATGTTTATGGGGACTTCCTGTCAGCGTAATGATTTTTATACTGTACAGACTGTACATTCTATTTCCCTACCCATAAACCCAAGGCTGGGACACGCCAAGCTGACACCAAACAACTAACGCTAACACAAACTGACTGTGTCTGGACCAAAAAGCTGCTTGTGAACACACCAAATAGACAAAAACCGACTTATTCAAATAATTTTTGTAGTATGTTGGTTGGGGGGTTGGTTGGTTGATTGGTCAGTGTTTCCTCCAGGATTGTTTCCAGCTGTGGCGGCAGGCCTTTTTTATTCAGATCTACCAACTACCTGTGGCGTTATTTCAATGACAAATGTTGTGAGCGCAGTATTACGAGTCGAGATCGCATTTGTGCAATAGCCTACAGCATGGGAATCTCTTTGCTTGCGTACCGATTTCCTCTGCTCGTGCACAAAGCTTCTTGCACGCCCTCAAATACGCGCTGCTCAAGCGCACAGTGTTGCCAGATTGAGCGGTTTCCCGCCCAATTGGGCAGATTTGAATTGGGCTGTTTTGATCTCCCAAAGAGATGCCATAGCCCCCGTTCTTCGTACACATATGCTTAGAACGGTGTATAAACGCTTGTGATCTCGACAGCTTTTGGGCTGAAAACAGTCAGCATCATCTGGCAACACTGAGCGCAGATCTTCTTGTGCGCTCTCAAATAAACACTGCTGAAGTGTGATTTAGTTCGTTTATGTAACGAGTATGTCTCCAGCATTTATTAGATTTGCTAGGAATATTTATGAATGTCTCCAATAGACCTCCAGAGCGTCCTGAAGTAAAGTGAAACAGCTATACATGTTTGCTGGCATCACGCACCTGTCAGTCAGCACGTAACCTTAAAGGGTTAAACAAATGACGCACAGCACTACTACGGTCGGTTACAGAAAAGTTCACGCGGTTTTAATTCAATTACCCTTTAATACGTTTGGTGCGATTATCACCCGCTATTAAAAAAAATAGAATGTTTTGAATGAGAAGCTGTAATGTAGCCGTGGCGGGATGAATTTTGGCGTGGCGCCCCGCCATGGAAGAATGAATGTAGCGGAAACCATGTTGGTTTGTTGGGCGGATGGTTGGTTGAGCAGTTTGTTGGTTGGGCGGTGGGTTGGGAAGTTGGATGGTTGGTTGTGCAGTTGGTTGGGCAGTTGGTTAGTTGGTTGGTTGATTGGTTGGGCGATTGGTTGGGCAGTTGGTTGGTTGGGCAGTTTGTTGGGCAGTTGGTTGGGTGGTTAGTTGGTTGGTTGGGTGGTTGGTTGGTTTGGCAGTTGGTTGGTTTGTTGGTTAGTTGAATGGTTAATTGATTGGTTGGTTGGGCAGTTGGTTGGTTGGGCAGTTTGTTGGGCACTTTGTTGGGCGGTTGGTTGGGTGGTTGGTTGGTTGGGTGGTTGGTTGGGTGGTTGGTTGGTTTGGCAGTTGGTTGGTTGAATGGTTAATTGATTGGTTGGTTGGGCAGTTTGTTGGGCGGTTGGTTGGGTGGTTGGTTGGTTTGTTGGACAAATGGTTGGATGGTTGGTTGGTTGAGTGGTTATTTGATTGATTGGGCAGTTATTTGGTTGGTTTGTTGGGGATATGGTTGGTTGGTTGAGTGGTCGATTGATTGATTGGGTGGTTAATTGGTTAGTTGGTTGGTTGAGCGGTTGGTTGGACGGTTGGTTGTTTGGTTGATTGGACGGTTGGGCAAGTGGTTGATTGGTTGACAGATTTTCAGAAAATATCCAATGAGTAGCAGTGCTTTTTTACTTGTGTAGAAAATTCTTCTTGATTTAAGAATTTTTAATTATTTGGACTAGATACAGAATTATTTTCAGTTTGATTGAAATCGATTACATATTGTATATCTTCCTATCAAAGTATCAAGATGATTATGTTCTGCCAGTTTAACTTCATATTTTATTGCCATTTTCTAAACAGTGATGATAAATGTTGAATAACTCTTTATTTGCACTGTACCGTATAGTCTTGTTCACATGCCTCCTCGGTTTTGAATGGGCACGATGCCTCTGCTAAAGCCTGACGAATGTTCAGCTGTTGAAAAACAAATGAAGAAAATGAAGTGAAAGCAAATGTTCATCACCTCCTCTGCCAGTTTTAATAACTCAAGGAATGTGCTTTGCCCAATGTACAGACCGAGGCGAAGCCTCGCCATCGAACGCCAAGAAAAAAAGCTGAATGCCATGATGGAAAAAGAGCTGAATCATGATGGTGTACCCCCCAAAAAACATCATCATCATCATCAGATGGCTCTCCTCGGCAGGTCTGAGATCTGGACTCAATCTCCAACCACAGAACAGTGAGTCTGCAGAGCAAGCTTTCGAAATGCTACCCAGACACACACACACACATACACGTGGGTGGACCACAGTTACAGCAGTCAGGTTCAATCTGCGCAGGCCAGAGAGCTCTTAATGCTGCTCATACAGTATATTACATTTATTCTGTGGCCATCAGTGGCTAAATAAAGTAATGTGCAGTTTCCTTGTATTTAAAGACTTTCCTGACTCAACAGCTTAAAGTTGTTTTTGAGGAAAGCACTCAAAAAAGCTTTACGATAGGATATGAATATTTGGGAACTATATAGACCCTAAGATGAGTTTAACAGTCATCAGCATTATAATTCCTTGAAAGTTTTTATTATCTTGATTTGTTAAAACAAAATTTATTTACATTTATTAAGCTATTATTTGTATTATATCATCTTTGCATTAAAAAAAAAATTAACAACAGCTTGTGTGATGCGATAAACAATTATTTAAATGAAGATATATCCTCCTACCCTAAATTATTTTCCAAAAGGTCAAGCTAATGTTCAGAATCAGAATCAGAATCATAATCAGAATCGGTTTTATTGCCAAGTGTGCTTCACACACACAAGGAATTTGTTTTGGCTACAGAAGCTTCCAGTGTACATAAAGTGACATGTGACAACACAAAATAATCTGAAAAAATAAAATAATAATAATAAAAAATGATGAACATTAAACAGATGCGGTTAGTCAAGAAACCTGGATGTTGAGTTGTATGTACAGATTGTTATAAATATACAGGTTATAAGGTGCTGTGTACAAGTGCGAATGTAGAAAGTATTGCATTGTATATTGATATAAGGTGCTGTGTACAAGTGCGTATGAGAAAGTATTGCACATATTTATTGCACAGTAGGGGAATATTTAACTGTTCATAAGTTAGACAGCCTGAGGAAAGAAACTTTTCCTGTGTCTGGCTGTTTTTGTGCTCGGTGCTCTGAAGCGCCGACCAGACGGTAACAGTTCGAACAGGTAGTGTGCTGGGTGTGAGGCGTCCAGAGTGATTTTGCGAGCCCTTTTACTCACTCTGGAAGAGTACACTTCTTGAAGTGTAGGAAGGGTAGTGCCAGTGATTCGTTCAGCAGTCCGGACTATTCGCTGTAGTCTACGGAGGTCAGTTTTGGCAGCTGAGCCGAACCAGACGGTGATTGAAGTGCAGAGGATGGATTGGATGACAGCTGAGTAGAACTGTACGAGCAGCTCCTGTGGCAGGTTGAACTTCCTCAGCTGACGAAGGAAGTACAGTCTCTGCTGGGCTTTCTTCACAATAGAGTCTTCACAATGTTGATTCAGGTTTTATTACAGATTCTGTCACATTTCCTTTTAGCTACTTTGTTTCAGGATTTATTTCTGCGATCTGCTATTTTATAATCTTGTAATTATTAAATTGTATTAATTTAAAAAAATTGTACTGAATACCTTTAAATAATGAGACCTTACTGTAAATTGTTACCAATCCTTTATCTTTTGAAATGACACGTTTCTTACACAACCTGTTTTCTATAAACCTTAACTAAGCTTGTCAAGTGTTTTGTGTGACTGGAAAGTCTGTGGAGCTTAAATAAACTAATGATTCAGGTTTTGCTACTTTACACGTTTCAAGTAATTTGATCATATCTCTTGTAGATGTGTTTCACATTTGGTTTGGCATGATGATAGATTAGATTGGGTTATCTGAACACTTGTGAAATTTTAGATATGATGCGGACGTGTGCATTTAATTCTTATGTATAGACAATGCAAAAAATAAAAATGACTGCATTTTGTGATCTACAGTCTCCTCTCCTTATGCACAGAGGAATAAATAATTTATTTAAAAATATATAATTTAAAAAATAGCTCTTTGATGATTTGAAGTGCTTCCTTTATCCTCACATTCATGTGTTTTGTCTGTGTATTTGTGATGGTCTGACAACATTTCTTCCAAAACAAATAAAAATGTTTGATAACACACCAGCAAGTCCACTACTGAATGGCTGAAGAAAAACAAAATGAAGACTTTGGAGCGGCCTAGTCAAAGTCCTGACCTGAATCCGATTGAGATGCAGTGGCATGACCTTAAACCACTGGGATTTGCAAACGCAAACATGCATTTTAGAATAGAGGTCCATCAAAGCAATGTAAAATACCACAGCTCCAGCAGTCAGGTTCAATCTGTGCAGGCAAAAAAGCCTACTCCACAGGCTGGTACAGTATATTACATTTATTCTGTGGCCATCAGTGGCTAAATAAAGTAATGTGCAGTTTACTTGTATTTAAAGACTTTCCTGACTCAACAGCTTAAAGTTGTTTTTGAAGAAAGCACTCAAAAAAGCTTTACGATAGGATATGAATATTTGAGTACACTTTACAATGTTTCATTTTCTTCAATTAGTAACTTTTAATACAAAAGACTTAAAAAGGTTTAAAGAGGTTTTCACGCACAAACATCTCTAGGGTTTCCAGAGAATGGTCCGACAGAGGAAATATCCAGTGAGCGGCAGTTCTGTGGGTGCAAATGCCTTGTTGATGCCAGAGGTCAGAGGAGAATGGCCAGACTGGTTCCAGCTGATAGAAAGGCAACAGTAACTCAAATAAGCACTCGTTACAACCGGGGTCTGCAGAAGAGCATCTCTGAACACACAACACGTCCAACCTTGAGGCGGATGGGCTACAGCGGCAGAAGACCACACCGGGTGCCACTCCTGTCAGCTAAGAACAGGAAACTGAGGCTACAATTCACACAGGCTCACCAAAACTGGACAATAGAAGATTGGAGAAACGTTGCCTGGTCTGAAGAGTCTCCATTTCTGCTGCGATGTTCGGATGGTCAGCTCAGAATTTGGCATCAACAACATGAAAGCATGGATCCATCCTGTCTTGTTTCAATGGTTCAGGCTGGTGGTGGTGGTGTAATGGTGTTGGGGATATTTTCTTGGCACACTTAGCACCCCATTGCGCCCATTAGTACAAATTAAGCCTCGTATCTCCACCACAACCTACCTGAGTATTGTTGCTGACCATGTCCATCCCTTTATGACAACAGTGTACTCATCTTCTGATGGCTACTTCCGGCAGAATAACGCACCATGTCATAAAGCGTGAATCATCTCAGACTGGCTTCTTGAACATGACAATGAGTTCACTGTACTCAAATGGCCTCCACAGTCACCAGAGCTTAATCTAATAGAGCACCTTTGGGATGTGGTGGAATGGGAAATTCACATCATGGATTGGCAGCAGACAAACCTGCAGCTACTGCGTGATGCTCTCATGTCAATATGGACCGAAATCTCTGAGGAATATTTCCAGTAGCTTGTTGAATCTACGCCACAAAGGATTAAGGCAGTTCCGAAGGCAAAAGTGGGTCCAACCCGGTCCTAGTAAGGTGTACCTAATAAAGTGGCCGGTGAGTGTATACATACTTAAACTAATAGAAATATTAATAATTACTTTTATTTAATTTAAAAATAATAACTTTAGATAATCACTAAAAATCAATGGCCTAAAATGTGTTGTCAATTAAGACATTATTTTTATTTAATATTGATGCACTAGTTCCAGTAAAACACTCTCAGTATGCAACATGTTCCATTACGGAAATAACTTTCTGTACTTACTGTTCCTGCACAGGTAAAGTTCCACAATGATCAGTAAGCGACCTGTATTTAGTTACTAGCTGTTTCCACTCAGTTCCCAATAATATGTTGACCTACTCGCATTTCACAGATCTCGCAATTTCCAGCAGAATGTCACCGTTTCCAGTCACATCGCAAAACACAATAAAAGCAGCAGCCAGAGGCGCAAGGCTTGCAGGAACAGCGCTAGTTAATTAGAAAACTACACAGGAACATTCCTTTACTACAGCACCGCGTCCCGAGAGAGAGAGGACACTAGAGCGGAGGGAAACACAGGGTGACATTTGTTAGTTTAGGGGCTCAGGTGGGATAGTGTTATTTAGTTGGCACAGAAAAACATCAAGGATATCATGGTGAAGGGTGTTTGGTAGCTTCAGGCCCCGGGGCAGTTTGGGGTCTCAGGAGAGGCCTGTCCTGGTGCATTACTGGCCACGGGACGGGCAGGTTTTAAGGGTGAGGCTCGGGCTGGAAAAAATGATGGAGTTTGTCATTACCTAGGCTGAGTCAGGCAGCGCCACAGACGCCTCGGTTTCGCTGATGACGTCACAAAAACCGGCCTATTAGTTCATTTCGCTTCAGCTCGGGACAATTTGCAAATTGATGTACTTTGAAAATTGGTGGACGTATTGCATTTGGCACCTGCGTTGGGAGGGTTGTGTGTCTATTTTCGTTAAAAATTTGATTTATTTTTTCAAAATGCTATAATAAAAGGGATAATATCTGTTCTTTCCGTTGTTGATGGATGTGGGTCTATTTATGCATCTGTTTTTCCTGGTTTTCGGAGAGATGACACATTTACCACTGTCTCACTGCCATCCTGTCATCTCGGTCTCACACTGTAAATTTGACAAAGTGGTTTTGTTCCTACCAGAGATTTGTCTGACAGAAATGAAATAAATTCAAAGAAATCATTACTTCTGTTTAGTAGGACCACATGAAGCTCATTAAAAGTGACAGGTACGACATTTAAAGTCTTGCGATGATGCTATTTCAAGTAAGCGGTCTTCCATTTTAAATAAAATAAAACAACTAAATAAATAATTACACAAACTTTTAAATAAGTCATATACTGCATGTACACATGTATAACTTATGTATATACATGTACGACTTAATAAATACATTGATTAATTATTCATTCATTCATTTTCACCACAGCGGAATGAACTGTCAATTTATCTAGCATATGTTTTACGCAGGGGATGCCCTTCCAGCTGCATCACTAGGAAACATCCATACACATTCATTCACACACAAATACTATAGTTAATTTAGTTCATCAATTCCCCTATAGCGCATGTGTTTGGACTGTGGGGGAAACCGGAGCACCCGGAGAACACCCACGCCAACACAGGGAGAACATGCAAACTCCACACAGAAAGGCCAACTGGCCCAGCTGGGACTCGAAACAGTGACCTTCTTGCTGTGAGGTGACAGCACTAACCACTGAGCCACCTTGTCGCAAGAAAATCAAATAGTTTTTACTAGCCCTTTATATCATTTACTGTCTTACACTCATGACCGAATGCTATTGTTTGTTTACTACCTAAACATAAATAGATGTTTTTGCCTACCCAAAAATAAAACTCAACAAATGCCCTATTTTTTGTTTTGTTTTGCTTTAGATATCTCGAAAACATAAGTGAATACAGACATGCAAAAATAAAATGAAAAATAATCAGAAAAATCTTTCAGCACTCCAATCAATGGTTGCAGTCTTTCACTATAATAATAATGATAAAAACGGTTTTTCACAAGAAAATGCAGCTCCTTTCTACATAAGGATTAAAAATTAAATAAATAAATTATAGTGAAAAGACTTTACCTTCTACTTAAGGATAAAAAATAACTAACAAACTAACTAAATAAGAAAAAAATAAACAAATAAATAAATACATAAATAAGAAAGACTTTCACTATAATAAAAAATAAATAAATAAAACTCTGAAAAACAGTCCATCTCTGCTCACGGCTCTCTTCAACTTTATATAAATAAATAAATAAATAAATAAATAAATAAATAAATACAAATAAATAAACAAACAAACAAACAAATGAAGAATTTTACTATAATAAAACAAATACAATAAACTATTTTATTTTAAAATAAAATAAAATGAGGAAAAACACTTTCCCTCTGTCCACAAATAATACAGCTATCTTCTACTTAAGCAAATAAATAAATAAATAAATAAACAAACAAAAAATAAAACTAAATATATAAATAAACTAAATTAATAAGAAAGAAAAAAAATGACTTTCACAATAATTAAAAAAAATAAATTAATAAAACAATGAAAAACAGTTTCTCTCTGCCCACAAAAAAATACAGCTATGTTTTATGTAAGGATAAAATAAATTAATTAATTAATTGATAAATAAATAAGAAAAAAGACTTTCAATAAAAAATGTAATAAATAATAAATATCTCTGCCCACAAAAAATACAGCTTCTACTTAATGATAAAAAAATAAAATTAAATAAATAAATAAATAAATAAATAAATAAATAAATAAATAAATAAATAAATAAATAAATAAATAAATAAATAAATAAGAAAGAAAGAAAGACTTTCACTATGATAAAAAAATTTACTTTGAAAAAAAGTAAATTTCTGCCTACAAACATACAGCTTTTCTTCTACTCAAGTAAACAGATAAACAAACAAATAAATAAATAAATAAATACATTAGACAGTAAGACTCACTATAATAAAATTAAATAAATAAAACTTTGAAAAACTGTTTTTCCTTTGCCAACAACAAGCTATCTTCTACTTATCAAAATTAAATTAAATTAAATTAGAAAAAGAAAGAAATGAAGCAAGCAAGAAATGCTATTAAAATTATTCTAGTAACATTTACATATTAACTATAATAATAATGTGACATTCTTCACAGAAATCACATTTAAAAAGTCTGAAATCAACATTTAAAAATAAATAAATAAATCACAGACACACAAAACGTGAGTAAACCTCTGAGTCTGTGACATCGTCTCTGGTGTGACAACTATCCCCGGCGTCCCCTATTGCTTTATGAGCAGGTTGACCTTTCTTATGAGCAAAAAAAGTCAACACTTTCTGACTCCTCATTAACTGGAGCTCTCACAACCTGTGTGTTTCCATAAGTCTGCCTATGGACTTCATCCTTGCACATATGCAGCCATGGCGACTTCACGTCAACACAGACTCCACGTGCCCCCCTTGGATTTTATGGTTTCTTTAATTAGAAAATGGCAATAAAGTCTGTCGCCAGGCCTGGGCGTGTTGAGAGTGTTGTAGGCCCATAAAGCCACCGCTACGGGTTCGAGCTGTGCCTCCAAATGAGGGGAAAGGGGGAAAAATCAGAAGTTGATTTTACCTTTTCACCTTTGTGTCCAGATGAGGGCCTGATCTAGGGGTCACCAGGCAAACCCTGTCGACACTGCACTCTATCCACACACACACACCCATCAACTGACTCTGTGTTGATGATTAACCCTTTCAAAAACATACAGGCATCTGACACTTGACGGAAAAGACAATTTTCCATAACACTGGAATGAGCAAAAATATAAATGCAACACTTTGATGATGAGCTGCAACTGTCTGACTGTCCTTTTGGGGAGGCCAGTGAGGAATCCATTACAGTAATCCACCCTGCTGCTGATAAAAGCATGAACAAGTTTCTCTAAGTAAATCAGTGTTAATAAATATTTCTCCTTTGCAGAGATAATCAATCAACCTCACAGGTGTGGCATTTCAAGATGCTGTTTAGACAGCATGATTATTGCACAGGTGTGCCTTAGGCTGGCCACCTTAAAAGGACACTCTAAAATGTGAGCCGAAGAAGTGAGCATATGCAGTTTGCTGAACTAATCTCAACATTTTAGGGGGGCTTTTTTTAGGTTTTAGGCATTTTGATTTAAGCTAGCTAAGCTAATGTTAAACCACCTGCTGCTGAAATTAGAGGATGTATAGTTGCTGCAGTCACACACTTTCAGGAATGCTCTCATTTCCTGACGGTTTGTACATTTAAATTGAAACGTGAAACCAAAATGGACAGTAACATTATTACGAAGATGCCTTGGATTTGTATCATCAAAGCTTTGACATTCACTTTGATTTCTCATTGAAAAAACTAAATCTGATCAATCAGACACGCCCCATAGCAGAGTTCAAGCATTTAAGTGGCACCTAAATAAGGCATCGAAATGCATGTTCTGATTCAGTATGGTACATACTGGTTACAGTATATTGATACCCAGCCTGATCTCACGGGAAAACGTAAGTATTTTACGTTTTGTCAGTTTGGTAGCTAATTCGTACGAGTTCAGTTGTACGAAATTGTACGATTTTAAAAAGGAAGCATGGCACCTAACCTCACCCCTAAACCCAACTGTCATTGGGGGATGAGCAAATCGTACTAAATTGTACGAATTAGATCGTACGAATTCGTACAAATTAGCCACTAAATCAAAAAGTTACGAATTGCCGTGAGATAGTGTTGAGATACCAGTGTCGTATTGGCACCAAGTTCCAGTACAAACCTTAAGCATGAGGTAATTCCCCAAAAAATTGTTGATTATTATCACTGTATTACACTCATGACCGAATGTTATTGTTTGTTTACTACTTAAATAAATCAATGTTTTTGCCTACCCAAAAATAACTCAACAAATGCCCAATTTTTTGTTTTGCTTTGCATAAGTGAATACAGGCATGCACAAAATAAAATGAAAATAATCAGAAACATCTGTCAGCACTCCAATCAATGGTTACAGTCTCTCTCTATAATAATAATGATGATTTTAAAAAAACTATGAAAAAGAAATCAAAAAAGAAATCAGCTCCTTTCTAAAATAGATTAAAAACAGATAAATAAATTATAGTGAAAAGACTTTACCTTCTACTTAAGGATAAACAATAACTAACAAACTAACTAACTAACTAAATAAGAAAAAAATAAACAAATAAATAAATACATAAATAAGAAAGACTTTCACTATAATAAATAAATAAACAAATAAATAAATAAATAAATAAATAAATAAATAAATAAATAAATAAATAAAAAAGACTTTCACTACAATAAATAAATAAATAAATACATAAATAACAAAGACTTTCACTATAATAAATAAATATACATATATAAGAAAGACTTTCACCATAATAAAAATAAACAAATAAATAAATACATAAATAAGAAAGACTTTCACTATAATAAATAAATAAATACATAAATAAGACTTTCACTATAATAAATAAATAAATAAATAAATAAATAAATAAATAAGAAACACTTTCACTATAATAAATTAATAAGTAAATACATAAATAACAAAGACTTTCAGTATAATAAAAAATAAATAAATAAATAAAACTCTGAAAAACAGTGTATCTCTGCTCACAAAAATACATCTTCAACTTTAGAATAAAATAAATAACTACAAATATATAAACAAACAAACAAACAAACAAACAAATGAAGAATTTTACTATAATATTATTACAAAGATGCCGTGAATTTGTATCATCAAAGCTTTGACATTCACTTGAGATTTCTCATTGAAAAAACTAAATCTGATCAATCAGACACGCCCCATAGCAGAGTTCAAACATTCAAGTGGCACCTAAATAAGGCAGCGAAATGCATGTTCTGATTCAGTATATAGACACCAGTGTCGTATTGGCACCAAGTTCCGGTACCCAACCTTAAGCATGAGGTAATTCCCCCAAAAATGATTGATTAATATTGCTTTAAGTGACAAACTGAAAGCTTTGAATGTTTACATTTTCTAAATGCGAGTTTTGTCACTGTTTTGGAGCACACTTGCTTAAAGATACACTTTACGACTAACATATCGATACTAACAACTAAAAAACTTAAACAGGATTTTAAGGTCAAGTCATTTTAAATGAATCAAATAATTTCGTCACTCTCGACCAGCAAACATGCCAGTCACTCTGCCAATCATCTGTTCAAGCATTTCAGTGGCACCAAAATTTGTGTTCTGATTTGGTTCAGTACATACTTTATATTTAGATACCAGTGTCATACTGGCATCAGATTTCAGTACACAACCCCAAGCAAATGCATGGAAGTCTGGTTTCTCTCAAGGTTTTTTTTTCTTCACTTCGCCAATTAGTGAAGTTTTTTTTCCCTCTCCGCTGTCGCCACTGGCTTGCATGGTTTGGGATCTGTAGAGCTGAGCATCATTGGATTTGCTCTTCAAGTATTTGGACTCTCAGTAGTGATTTAAAACCACACTGAACTGAGCTAAACTGAATTGAACTTAAACTCTGAAAACTGAACTACACTGTTCAATTTACTATGACCTTTTACGTGAAGCTGATTTGACACAATCTACATTGTAAAAGCGCTATACAAATAAAGGAGAATTGAATTGAATTGAAAAAAGTCATTGTAATCCAAAAGTGATTAAACCTGCAGTTGTTTAACTGCAACAAGTGCTCATTTCAGCTGGAAATTGTACCAAATTTTGTGGTTCCTTTTTAGTTTTTTCCCCAATAAGCCTGTTGCTTTTCACTCTTCTTTAAGTCTAACAAATGGTATCCTGCACACAAAAGAACCTGATAGTTTTGTTTGAGAGTTCCTTTCCATAAAGACCTCAACAATCCCAACAGTCTAGCCAAAATGGTCTATATACGAGGCACTGGAGGCACCTAATAGTGGATTCTGCGAACAGCTTGCTGCAATAACCGACAACAAAATGTGGTCAGGATCAAATTAATTTCCACTTTCGCCCTGCAAACATGCCAGTCACTCTGCCAGAGTTTGTTAGCGATGCCTGCGCCAGACGGGCTCTGGATGATCGGAAGAGTTTTGCTCTGAAAGTCTAACGTTACAGTCCTTAGCAAGTGGGCTGCTGGATAAGGGGTTTTGCGGGTTTGGTTTTGTGCTTAATTAAAGGGGAAACGACTGTTGCGACTACGCCGAGCGTGTGTTGCGGGAAACATTAATTCCAGCCTCATAAGCAAGGGCACATTTTACAAGAAGCTGATCATCTTTCCCACCTCAGACATGTTCCTAAGCATCAGCTCCAGTTTCGCCAAAGCCAAGAAAGACTTTTCATGCTTTACGAGTGCCAGCGCGATCGTTTTTTTTTTATTAAAAAGAAGTTATGGAGCATATTCTAAAACCAGAATAATATGCAAGTGGTTTCCTGAGTTTCCCCCCCTTCCTTCACTCCTGCAGGTTTATTTTTGGAAAAAGAGCGTGTGACGTCAATGGGTCTGTGTTGAATAAGAAATAACACGTAGACAAAATTGTAAAGATTTCTACGGTTACATAGGTGTGGATACTTAGCGAGGAAACCGTGTTGCTAATAACCAATGAAAAAGAGGAAAAGGAAAAAAGTCTGCCTTTACGATTTCACAGCTGAAAGATGCATTTGGGTGGAATTAAAGCAGGTTCATTTCTCTCTCTCTCTCTCTGTCAGGTCTATTTATGATCCAGTCTAAACGTGCATGGATATTGCTCATTACTGCTCATTTTCAGTAATTATCCAGGAGTATTTGTGCTGTCCGTTTTCTTTTCCATGTCGCGTTTGGCTTGGCGTGAAGCGGTCAGGATATATACGTGAAGGAAAGATAAGGGGACGTTTTTATTGCTTGGCCATTTTAGCGTGATATTTTAGAATGTAGACACGGGTGGAAAAATAAGCGAGCTACTAAAATGAAGCAGTAACTTTTTAGGGGTGTTAGAGATTCAGAAACTGAAGCCTGAACGCTAACATTTTAGGGTAAAATGTGTGTCGTATTAATGTGGGAAGCGAGAACTGACTGGAAAACTGATCCGGAAAACTGTTCGGGAGAGTCAAAACTTGGGAATTCATTTCAGTTTGTTTATTTTATTTGGTGCACGTGATAAAAAGAAGAAAGAAAAACTACAGTGGTCGCTGAAATAACTTGGAACTGGAAAAAAGTAATGATTAATCTAATGGAAACCAGATATTGGTTTTAAATTGTGGTTCAACAGAAGGATTAAAAAAGGCAAACTAATGAAACTGGCCTGGACAAAATTGAAGGTAGCAACAGTTTTGTCCACGTCTGTAAATACAGCAGGTTTACTCTAATGAAACACACAATTCAATTTAAAAATCATAATATGGAAAAATAAGCGAGCTACTAAAATGAAGCAGTAACCTCTTAAGGGTGTTAGAGATTCAGAAACTGAAGCCTGGGCACTAACATTTTGGGCAAAATGTGTGTCGTATTAATGTGGGAAGCGAGAACTGACTGGTTTAAGTAACTGATCCAGAAAATTGTTTGGGAGAAAATGTAACTAGTTGTACATTTTATTTGGTACAAGTAATGAAAAGAAAGAAAGAAAAAGTACAGTGGTCACTGAAATAACATTAAAAACCAATAATTAATCAAAATGACTAAAAATAAACGAGTGGAAACCAGATAATGCTTTCAATTTGTGGTTCAAAAAAAGCATTAAAAAGGCAAACTAATCAAAATGGCCTGGACAGAACTGAAAGGCACCAACTATTTTGTCCATGTGTGTATATACAGTAGGTTTACTGTAATGAAACAAGAATTCAATTTAAAAATAATAACGTGGAAAAAGTGAGCTAATAAAACAAAGTAACATGAAAGAAATTTAATCAATTGTGCTGGCTATATACAGTATGCAACTGTTTAATGCCATTATTTATATAGAAATATGGGCAGTAATAATGGAATGATGGAATTTCCTAAAAGAAAATCTAACTGCAATAACAATAGTCTGATATGGGGGACACTTTAAAATAGTTAAAGCCCAGGAAGCCTGGTTAATCTGATCATTTCATACATGTAATTGTTTTTTTAAACAAGTAATAACAATAAAAATTAAATCTGAATAATGATGTACTTGTCCCCCTAAAATCCTAAAATCTATTGATACAGCAATATTTCATACTGAATGATACCTGAATAAAGATGTTCAACTTAATTCAGTCAAAAATACTAATAATAGACTGGAAAAAAATATATTTTAGCAAAATTGTTGCAAACAATTTATATGGGCTGAATTTAAATAAACAAATTAAATTTAGTAATGTTCAACTTAAAAAAATTGTAATAATCCATTGAACATTTTTTTTCAGTGTAGTATGTTAGTGTAGTTTATCAGTGTAGCTAACACTTCACATGGAAACCAATCAACTTAACTTTACTTTAAATTAAGTTAAAGTAACATAAAAACATTTGTTGTCATGACTTTGGGTTATATAGCTTTTATATTACATATTCAGTAAGTGAGTACACTAAATGTTTCCTTGGATTTACTCATTTTTTTACGTTATGGGGTTGTAAACGATTTATTTGGGCTGAATTTAAACAAACAAATTAAGTTGAACATTACTAAATTTAATTTGTTTAAATTCAACTCATATAAATTGTTTGCAACAATTTTGCACGTATTTGACAACAAAAACAACAACAACGGCGAAACTGCAGGAGTGTATGAGCGCAGATGTATAGTGTTTCTATGTTGCTATCTATATGCAAAACCTTTCAAAGGACAAAAAATGTGTTAGTCTCAATGTTGCCATGTGAACGTATCCTTTGGCAGTAATGATAACACCCGCCTCCATTGTATCTGCTCAATGAAATCTAATACCTTTTGTGTTACTAATTCGGGGTTGCTGTTTCCAAAAATAGCAGCTGTTTTGCTTGAACATGCCACACGTCACAGCATTATTCTGTTGCTTTCATCATTCAAGTAGTATTGAACTGTTTTTAATATAAACCGCCGCAAAAAAAAATCTGAGCCGGATGTTTTCAGATACGTCTGTGGGTGTTTTACTGCATCAGCCAAAAAACTGTTCATGTTTGACAACTGTGCTATTTTTATAAGTACATTACAGGTGATCATGGTGACTATTTAAACATACATTATTAATACACTTCTTTTGTACACTAGAATGTGTCCTGTTTGTTGACATGTTGTTGCTTTTAGAAAATAAAATACTATCATATATTTTGTCCATGATTTAGACACCTGTAAAATGACATACAGTGTAATTATAGTTTAAAGCATTGTCAGCTATATTTAGAACAAGAATAATTCGATTTTAAACATGATAAAATATTTAATAATAATTTAGTTTTAAAATAACAAATGACATCAGTTATGTTTATACGCTGTTATGCTAAATGAACATTCATTTGCCCACATTTTATGGTTTTATTTTGATAAGATATTACATTTTGCACATATAAAAATCACTGTTGTAAATTGTATTTGATATGGACACCAAAATGTGATGAACTATATATATAGATTTATTGAACTATATAGAATTTTTTCCCTTTTTTGTAAGTAAATAATGAAAAATAGACAACACAATACCAATGTTTTCATTTCAAAGTTAAGGAAAGTAGGGTTAAAACCCTGACAACAACTGGAAAAATCTCTAAATATATAAATACAATTTTACAATATTTCAATATATATATATATATATATATATATATATATATATATATATATATATATATATATATATATATATATATATATATATATATAGTAGCCAATTAAAAAAATATTTAAAAAATAAGGGGGATAATAATAGACCGTTTTATAAAAACTACTTTTATACCAGCCAAATTAAATGAAATAAAACTTTTTCATGGTCATTTGGAAAAGTGGCAGAAGATTTTTCTGCTGAATCATCTGTTGATCTACATCCCAATCATCACAAATACTGCAGAAGACCTACTGGAACCTGCATGGACCCAATATTCTCAGAGAAATCAGTCAAGTTTGGTGAAGGATAAGTCATGGTTTGGGGTTACATTCAGTATGGGGGCATGCGAGAGATCTGAACAGTAGATGGCAACATCAACAGCCTGAGGTATTATAACATTACATTACAAAC
>NW_026613722.1:0-50177 GCF_903798145.1 Danio aesculapii | reverse complement strand
TCCATAACTAATAATCTCAAATAATACCTCACAATAATCATAAACAATTATCAGGCTCTTAATATTATAACCTAAAATTATTGATCACAATGGACATTAAACTGCTGTCGATCAACAAATGTAACCAACGATCAAAGAACACAAATAGATTAAAGGAATCTTCAGGATTTTCCAAATTGGCCTCAGACAATCATGGTTGAAATAGCACAATGTGAGAAGGGCATAAAAATTTGGACTGGAATGCAGCATAAAACATAATGCACAACATCAATAATCTAAATGGGATGGTGAGTGGGTGGAGGTTTTACAGAGGAGGCTTTTTTTTTTTTTTTTTTTTCGAGCCTTTGTCCTGCCTATAACTACTACATGAAGCAAATTGATAAATGAGGCTTAATATGGATCAGTAAAGAAACTTTACCTCTTTTTTGTTGTCACTGCACAGAAATAAAAAGCATCACAGCAGCCCTAGCCATGACAACCTCAAAACACATATCAAACAATGGACAGATGATTTAACCCAACCCTTTTTTTAAACAGAATGTGTATCAATATAAAACGTTTTTTTTTTTAAAATCCTGCCTGAAAACTGAAATGCTTAAAACAAGCATGCTCCCTAAGTTACTTAGCTCAACAGCAACCTAACATGATGAATGAAGGAACAAGAGAAACACCTATTGGACTACTGGCTTTGTTCATGTATAAAGCCATGCAGATGATAAAACTCATATTTGCAAAATATTCCAATAATATGGTAAAAGCATAGGAGGAAAGAACAGTTAAAACATGACACTGTTGCAATTTCTATAAAAATAATTTTCTCTGTATTTTCACTGTCACCGACTTGCAAACATTGTCATTGAGGTAAAGTATGTTTTATATTTACAGATTTGTTCGTTTGTAAACAGTGACTTGTGGTTGTTTATTATGCTACTATGAATATTTGGTCTGAAATCGCATGCAAGAATGATAGCAAAACAACAATTTAATTGTAAACAATGTTGTACTTTGATAGTCATTGGCTGTCATATGATTTCCCTAATTAGAATTTGCAAAGAATACTTTTCTGAAATTATAATAAGGTGAAAGTCTGATTGTATAAATAAAACCAACTTAAACTCAATAACATCTCTATGTTGTGGGAATAACCACAGTTTAAGACAAAATAAGTTGACTTTATTAAAAAAATCTGTTTAATAAAATAAAACAAGCCAATACTTTTAACTTCAAGGTAAATTATTTTCCCTTTAAGTCTAATAATTCAGCGTAACCAATAAATAAGCAGTCGCCCATGAGTGATGCACAGATCAGAAGGATGATACACAGCTAAATAAAGAGATAGCACACAACTACTGAACGAAAATAACAACAGATTACTAACGCAAATTTAAAATAATACTTACCGATTATCTCACACTTTAAGGTATCAGTTAGATGTCGAGAGGTTGGCGCTGGTTTGCGAGAATATGCCTTTGAGAAATCAGCTCTTCCTGAAATGTACTGTGATTGTACGGAAGCCGCAAAGTACAAAACGCTCTAACGCTCTAAATCCAATGGCAGCGCCCCTTGACTGCATTGTGTCTGACATTGCAAGTCTGAGATATGCAGTCTCGCCTGGGAAATCCAAGTCTGGATATAACTGGCTACTATTGCCTCAGACTGTCAACAGAATAAGCAAACATTATTTAGAAATAAGTTAAATTACTTTTATGTTTGACTTTGCAACGTATTTGATCCTTTAACATTAACATGAAGCTTGAATAAACAAATAAAAACTGATATTTGGTGTAAGTTTAAACATTGCCTTATGGTTCGGATCATTTTAATATAAATTACTGCCATCTTATTATTAATTTGATTTAACTTTACTCTTATGACATTTTAACACCTGCAACATTTACATTGTATTAGACAAGAAAATCTTCTTTGGATATATTCGTGGCTATAGACCTTTTTCAACTAGAGAGAGACATCCTGATGAAAAAAAACAGCTTAAACCACCCTAAACTGGTTGGCTGATTTTAGAGGGGTTTTGGCCATTCCAGGCTGGTTTCCAGCCATTTCTAGCCTGGTCATAGCTGGTCAGGCTGGGAGACGACCAACTGAAACCAGCTATGTGTAGCTTTAGTTTTTTTAGTTGGTTTTAGCTGGTCGTTTTCCAGCCTGCCTAGCTAAAAAAAAAAACAGACTGGAAATAGCCAAAAACTCTAAAAACCAGGCTGGTGGACCAGCTAAAACTAGCCAACCAGCTTAGGCTGGTTTAAGCTGTTTTATTCAGCAGGGAAATGACATAAGAGAGATACATGCCATAAAAAAGTCAAGCTGGAGAAGCACAAGAATATCGAGAGAGAGATGACCAAAGATGATTATTTTAATGAACTGTCTTACATTTAGGATATTCGGATCAGCTGCAAACCAAGGAAGTGCCGATCCCTTATTGCTGATAATACTAATGTCATACTGTATATGTATGCCTTAATATACTTTTATAGAACACTATTAAACTACAGTATTTTTTAATTGTGTATTGCAGTTTTTTGTTTCATACTTACATCTAAAATTTACATTTACAAAATTATTTGACAGATGCTTGTATTCAAAGTACTTTACAAAGAAAGAATAGAACAAAAAATGTAAATATTATTATAATTTTAATTAATCAGATACATTAGATTACATAGAGAGAAAAACATTATAAAACAATTAATGAGGCCAACATTCAAATGTTGAACACAAAAGAACGTTAAAAACCTGGAAAATTATCGACTTCCATGGTATTTGTTGGTTATCCTACTATGAAAGTCAGTGGTTACAGATCCTTATGAAGAAGTTTTCTTCATAATACCTTTATTTGTGTTCAACAGAGGAAAGAAACTCATTTTGGAACCACTTGAGCGCAAGTAAATAGTAAGTCAATTAAAATTTGTGGGTGAACTATCAATTTAAGTCAAACTTCGGATTGACATACTTGTTTAACTTGAGCAAAAGTACTTGTCTCAGTTCTTTATAGGATTATATTAGTAATAACTGCTAAGCGTCGGTTTGATTTTGATATACCAGTTTTGTTTTTGTGAAGCAAATAAACAAATGAGTAAACAACATATCTTATGTCCTCCTCTATTTATTTACATTTATACATATATTTATTCAGGCATTAAGGAAAAAGTCATTTCTGTATCAATACATCATAACGTTTACTATTTAAGCAGGATCAAACATCAGCAAAACATGGTCTTAAGAAGATAGTAGAAGAAGTTACAAAAATGTAAAGGAATTTGTAATCAATCTTGCAGCATACCTTTTTGTACTAATTCGAAAAAAAACAGCTGTATTTGTCATTTTATGGTTTTTCCAGTGATTAAACTATTAAGAGGCGTTGGATTTGGGCTATTCAGAGAGATGAGGAGATAAAATTTACTTTGAGGAAAGGTAGCACTTTTGTCTGTGCGATGCACTTCACGGAGGATGAAGTTCGCGTCCATCCACAGTGCGGCCGAAAATTTCTTACACCACAGGCTGTGCCTTCCACGTTTTCATTGAAAAAGCATAGTGAACGAGCATAGTTATGTTGTAAAGCATTAGTAATGTGTTGTATAAATGTTACTTATTTTAGTAATCTGCCGCTAAAATGCATACCATTAGTACATTTAAACCCACTTAAAACATTTAATTATTGGCGTCAGTTCTGCTTTAACTACTTGATCTGAGGGTTACAGTGGGTGTAAATCTGCCGCCATCGGGCTTGCAGACCTCTCGCTCCTCCTTGCGCTCCATCTAAGCTTCGAGTGAGAGAAGCGCTTTGTCCTCGGATGGCCGCCCTCTCACTTGATGACACCGAGGCTCAGATGTCCACCGCTGCATCAGAGGACGGACTGTCATTGTCTGATGAAGGATTCCCTCCCTCCTCTCCCTCCCTCCGGGGTAGAGAGCTTGGCGTCGAATCTAAAAACAGACATGATAACCGTGATTTCCCAGGCTACTTCGGCCGTGGGCCTGGAGATGGTTTATCCCCCAGCCCCGATGTCAGACCGACTAGATGAGTGTATGTGGAGGATTAAAAAGGCAAGACCTTCTAGCCTCCCATCCCTTTCTACCCAGAAGTGCACAGTGGGCTCACGCAGTCTTGGAGGGTACCTTTCTCTGCCTGATCTGCGTGCGCCTCCGCCCTCACCACCCTTGATGATGGAGCAGCCAGGGAATATGAGTCGATTACCCAGATTGAGAGTGCCATTGCGGGCCCGTGTGGTGCCTCTTTCATCCAAGGTGTGTCGGTTTTCTGCCTCTCTCGGAGCCAGAGCCCACACAGCCGCGGGCCAGGCTGCTTTCACCCTGCATGCTAGGATCCATGCGCAAGGACGATGGCCACATTAGTGGTCCAGGAGCGCCACCTCGAGTTAAACCTGGCAAAAGACATGCGTGGAGTCCACAAAGTTCACTTTCTTGACTCCCCCATATCCCAGGCTGGCCTGTTTGGTGAAACTGTCGTATACGATGGGCTGAGTCATCTATCGACGGGGATGTAAGACCGCTCCCCCCCCCCGCCGAACCATCCACATCCACTGCTTGTCGCCGAGAGCACTCGTCTACGAGAGCTGCTCCGTCCCCGTCTCTGCTTCCCGCCAAGTGGTAGCACCAGGCAATCAGCAGTCCCGCCCCAGGGTGTCGTTAAGTCTGGTAAAACGGACTGTGAAGCGCTCCTGAGACGGGCCATCTGGAGAAGAGGGAACGTGCTCACTTCCTGGTGAGGGGCCCGGGCTTTTCATCCAACGGCGCTTAAAAAACGCCACCAAAGCTCAGAGAGTGAGCATTTTTTCCATTCCCCGGATGTGACAGCCCGAATACTGCCAGTCTGGGACGCGATGCCTTCCAGCTCACAGGATCAGTGCACTTCTCCAGTGGCTCACAAGCTCTGGGAGGACAGTCTCCTTTCTTTCACACCTCCAGCCTTCCCCTCTGGAGTCTGGGTGCAAGGTGCACTGTAAAAATTAAAGGTTCCTGGAGGCACTTTTTGGGGTTTTTCACATTGCCACACCGGCGGAACCCTCTAAAGAACCTCTAGGCACCATTTCAAAAGGAGCAGTTCTCTGAGGAACCCTCTTGTTAAGAATGACCAGGAACCACCTTGAGTGCTTTGAAGCACCATTTTATTTTGTTAATGCTTGTTTTTCCTATCTCTCTTATTTTATGGTTTGTGCCAACATGTTTAATCACAAATTCAATAGACATCTATCTATCTATCTATCTATGTATCTATCAATCTATATATCTATCTTTCTATCTATACATGTTTATAGATTTTTAAAAAATACAATCGCATTTTTCATAAATAATTACTTTTATTAATCAATATACATCACAATTACATTCACATAATATGATTAATAATGTAATATACATTTTAATGCAAATAATCAATTTTAAATAATGTCTAGCAATAAAAGCCAGCAACATATTTAGCTGTCCACTGCTTCACATTGGAGGTGTCCCTATAAAAGTAAATTAAAAATTAGTTAACCTGAGAAGTTATGAAAACAAAGGAAATTCACAATATTCCCAGAGCCATTTTTTTCACTTATCAAGACATCTTCACAAAATATATGCAGAACATTTCTGAATAACAAACGGAAATATCAATAAAATTAGGAATTGTCTTCACAATTGTCTGGAATTTATTTTTTTTCACCACTAGCAGAGTGCCCATATACATCAATAAAGGCAAAATCCATAGAATGTAAACCTCTCAAATATCTGAGCACAAGCAGAAATAAGACAACACAAAAGCTGTCTGAAACCACTCCCTCCTTAGTGCACCCCACATATTTTCCCACACATTCACACAGATAATGCACTATAATTTTGAGTGTGTAAGAGGCTAAATTATTATATGCGTTTGTTTACATGACAAAACATGTATTTTTGACTCAAGAAGGTCCATACTGACTCCAAAGGCAGATACTGATAAGATCAGTGCCTGGTATGTAGACTTTGGGGGTTTTACGATGTGGTCACATGTTGATTGGTCAGTTTGAATGTCTCAGCATTTGGGCTTTAGTCACATGGTCAAGAAAGATACAAAATAGGTGGTAAAACGCTGCTCTGTCTCTTTTCTTTTCCTGGCCTGTCTTTCCTGGTCTGCTTTCCTCCTCTGGTCCTCTCCACCTCTGAATCTTCTCTGACTCTACTGCAGTCAGGCTAACTTCTGGGCCTGCTCTCTTTGTCTCTCTCTCCCTCCCCCTGTGTCTCTCCTTCTACCTGCGGTAACTTTAGTTTTACATTTAAGCTGGGTACAATTTATATCATATGTTTTATCATTTCATATTTGATCATTTTTTACAGTTATTTTGTAACTAATTCAGTTGTAACCATAGAGAATTATTGTCATTAAATCATCTCATTTTCAAGTATTTGTGAGTTACTTTTGATTTAACATCAACACTTAACTGTTCCATATTGCAATACAATACAATCACATAATATCAATGCTCTCCCACATTTATAGCTATTAATACTGCCCATTCGGCAGAACTACAGTTCGAACCGCTGTGGTTTTAAAACCCAATCCTACAGATGGTGCCGAAACCCGGGAGTTTTCTGAAATTTACTTTAGCCAGTCTTAGCTGGACTTTTTACAGCTGACCTGGTGAATGGATTGAAACTGGACTTCTAACCACAAGAGTGGGTAAGTCTGCTTTTATTGTTCCTCCATTTGCTTAAAGTGCATGAAACAGAATTTACAAGACTGTAATTCGTTTCAATAGTTAAATTAGGTAAATTTCAGATTACCTCCTCAAGGATGGAAGGGTTCATTTCTGAAGAAAGTGATGTATTGTTTGCTTTATGGACCAAAAAAGTTGATCCTACACTGTGCAAACTTAGCAAAGAAGGACTTAAGTTAACAGGCTCAGACTCTACATTGTTTGCATGGTGGAATGTAATTGGCAAAAATGGAAAGAAATCAAAGCGTGGTGATATAATTGAAGCGCTAAATTACATGTGTTACTCAGGACTGCGTAACGTGATGTCAAAAATACCTTCAATTATAAAGGTTAGATGTGAAGAATTTAATGTTCACAAATCAGAGGCAGAGAAGTCAGAGGCAAAAATTCTAGATCTCCAGTTACAGCTCGATAATTTACTAGCTGAACAGTTAGCCCTGGCTGAAAAATGCAGAAGTCAAAAAGACACCATTGCAGATTTAAAAGCTATGCTAAAAACACAGAAGTTTGTGTCTCCCAAAATGCTTCACAGCAATGGGATTGAAAAGCATGTTCACTTCTCAGATGATGTTACCTGTAATAAATCTGAAATGATTTGTTCAGAGGCTGTAGCTCAAAAAAGTTTGCCTGTTTCAGTAATTAAGGTGATGCCACACCATAGCGCAGCAAAGACGCATGGTGTAGAAGCATTAGAGAGTCTTAAAAACCCTCAAACCTCAGATGATCACAACAATCAACCCTCAGGCAAACAAAACAGGCTTTGTATGACCTGTAATAAGTTTGGCCACAGAGAGGAACAATGTTGGACTTCGGGGCAGGGAAGACCTCCACCATATTTTCTGAGAAAACGGAAATCACTAAAGAGCAAAAATCAGTGGTCTTCACATAACAAAAACTCATCTGTTAATAACACACTTAGTGAACTAACTGCATTGTTAATACAAGGCCTGCAACTGTTAACTTCCTTTGCTGGTGGGTTAGCAGCCTAATGGCAATAAAAGTTAACAATTGCTGATCCTGTTTGCATTTCCAAATTTGTTATATTTGTGTTATACACATTTTCATTTCCATAGAACACAATGGTATTGTGTTATACTACACGTACACATAGACTGAGTAATTCCTTAAAACATGATTTTCTTACTGTAGGTGTAAAAACACTCAGTTCTGAGGTTTTAGAAGCCACAGATGCATTCTAGACTGCATGTCATGTATAAAAAAGGAATTAACTGTATGCTAAAATTCATTAATTTTAAGGTACTTGTGTTTATATGTTGGATGAGTCTCATCTCCTAAAAGTGGTAAACTCTGCTATCCTCAATATAGCTGCAGTTTAAACTACAAACAGGAGTATAGAATTGCCTTGTGGCTCCAGTGTAATAACTGCAGTAACTATGAAAATGCTTTCTTACAGGATTCAGCCTTAAACATTGCACTTTATCATGCTCCTTAAAAAACATTGATTTGGAAGTATTTTGAGCCAGATCACATTCACATCTCATGCTCAAATTCCATCCTGGCTCCCTGTTACAACAGGACTAAATTTTACACACTGTCGTAAAACTTCCACCCTTTGTTAGGAGCATGTTTACACAAACACATAGCCTCAGCTGAAACACTGCCACACAGAGAACAACATTTCAAATCTTCACACACACATAGTCAAATTCACATTTGTCTGACACTGCTTGATATAGATTTTGTATGTTATTTAAGTCTTTTCAATCAGACTTTATCGTAACTATGGGTTTTTCATCTTGTGTTGTTATTTTGGTTTCTTTTGATTGTTTAACCAGTGACTTATTATTTGTTTCAATAAGTTATATCAAAATGTAAATTGGGATTCTAAATCCAAAATGCTGAATTATTGTTGCTTTTGTAACATTATTGACATCTCTACAACAAATGTTATTTGTGTTTACTTTGTTTTTAATCCATCTAAATGCAGTTGTGATTGTCTTTGAACACTGATTCATTTAACTCACTGTATTTGGTTACACTGAATATTTTGCTGATACTCTTAACCAGCTATTGTTGATTTTGTTGTAAAGCGATTTAATTTTGACATTTCCAGATATTGCGTAAAGAGCTTGTTTGCTTTTTATTTTGTCTTGATCTTGACCATATCTTTATTGACATTAATTTAAGGGTATTTTCCTTGAAGAGCTCAAACTGACCACATCAATCCTTTGATCAATGACAAATGCCATATGTTTGCTTTTGCTGTTTGTTGTGCCATTTGCTGTTTTGAAATACAGGATCCATGGAGAAAAGGTTCACGTCTTCTGATCTACTTCAAGAGAAGAGCAGGGGTTCCCTGCATTCCTCAGCAACTATTCTTGTGGGGGTGTGAAGGACAATTTGCATATAAGCAGTGCAACACCATTCGATTGAAACCTCTCACACAGGGCTGAAGGACAACAAAAACTGACCACCCTTATACCTGCAACAAGCTTGGACAGGAAGTCCGAAAATAACAGCAGCACACATCGCAAAGCATATTTTCATCATTAATGTCACCCTTTTGCCTCTATAAGTGTCACAACGGTGCCAGGGGAGGACTGTAAGAGGCTAAATTATTATATGCGTTTGTTTACATGACAAAACATGTATTTTTGACTCAAGAAGGTCCATACTGACTCCAAAGGCAGATACTGATAAGATCAGTGCCTGGTATGTAGACTTTGGGGGTTTTACGATGTGGTCACATGTTGATTGGTCAGTTTGAATGTCTCAGCATTTGGGCTTTAGTCACATGGTCAAGAAAGATACAAAATAGGTGGTAAAACGCTGCTCTGTCTCTTTTCTTTTCCTGGCCTGTCTTTCCTGGTCTGCTTTCCTCCTCTGGTCCTCTCCACCTCTGAATCTTCTCTGACTCTACTGCAGTCAGGCTAACTTCTGGGCCTGCTCTCTTTGTCTCTCTCTCCCTCCCCCTGTGTCTCTCCTTCTACCTGTGGTAACTTTAATTTTACATTTAAGCTGGGTACAATTTATATCATATGTTTTATCATTTCATATTTGATCATTTTTTACAGTTATTTTGTAACTAATTCAGTTGTAACCATAGAGAATTATTGTCATTAAATCATCTCATTTTCAAGTATTTGTGAGTTACTTTTGATTTAACATCAACACTTAACTGTTCCATATTGCAATACAATACAATCACATAATATCAACGCTCTCCCACATTTATAGCTATTAATACTGCCCATTCGGCAGAACTACAGTTCGAACCGCTGTGGTTTTAAAACCCAATCCTACAAGTGTACTGCATTTGCGATATTGTTATTTTATTCAGGTTGTAGTTATTAGCTTTTTTTAAATTAACCATTAGTTAATTAAAAACACATTAAATAAAGAGAAAATTATATGAGTTAAAAATTTAAATCAATTATGCATGAAGGTCAAATATTGTTTTTGGACTAAATTTAAGTGGCCTTTGAAATACAGAAATTAATATTACAGGGCTCAACAATAAGTTTTTACAATAATAAAATGTAAAAGCATGTATATACAGTACTTAAGTGCATTGTACCATATTATTAATTTAACTTTAAGTACTGTGGTTAAGGTGCCTAATATAAAGTTGGTCTTGTTTTTTAAAACATATAAATGAAAGTAAAGCAGTCTATCAAGTTTACATTATTTTGCGAATTGTTTTTTACTTTAATGAAATTATATATTACAAACTCGATTAATGTATCCATTTAGAAGGAAATGCAATGTTTTACTGTAGTTTTAAGAGCTAGGGTGCAGCTATTTTGGAATATCGCTGTGTCTGACGTCACGGGGTTGGTTCCGTTCCCTCAACTGAACTGATCGTGGAAATAATGGACTGAACATGAAGACTGAAAAGCCTAATTTAACACAATGCGTGAAGTTGTGGACATGCATCGCAGAGCTGGTACAAATACAAGGAACAAACTTGTCTCTAAAATCTAAACTTTTTTTTTTATATGTTTACTATTTTTCTTTTTTTTTTTAGATACTGTTCATTTGATGTGCTTTGGTCTACTCTCTCACACTGGTGCAGCGCTGCCTGGAACAGTGATTTACATTCAGACTAATGCAACGATTACAGTAATCTTTCAACATTGAATATGAAGCACGAAAAAACCTATAAAGTGAAAAACGGCACCGATCTTAGTTTGGTTTGAACATGAACAGAAGTGAGGGGCTATATAGTGAAAAGTGAAAGTACCCGCCTCCATTGCGTCAGGTACCAGATCTTATTAAATACATTGAGGGCAGTCAGGCATCGTAAAACAGAGAGTGGACCAAAGCACATCAAACGATCGGTAATAAAAGACAAATTTAAAAATGTATAAATGTATTTTTATGTTTCGGACATACAGTTCAAGTCAGAATTATTAGCCCCATTGAATTATTAGCACCCTTGTTTATTTTTTTCCCCTTATTTCCTAATTTAACACATTTCTAAACATAATAGTTTTAATAACTCATTTCTAATAACTGTTTTATTTTATCTTTGCCATGATGGGAGTAAATAATATTTTACTAGATATTGTTCATCACACTAGTATTCAGCTTAAAGTGACATTTAAAGGCTTAACCAGGTTAATTAGGTTAACTAGGCAGGTTAGGGTAATTAGGCAAGTTATTGTAAAATGATGGTTTGTTCTGTAGACTATCAAAAAAATATAACTTAAAAGGGCTAATAATTTTGACCTTAAAATGGCTTTAAAAAAAAATTAAAAACAGCTTTTATTCTAGCTGAAATAAAACAAATAAGACTTTCTCCAGAAGAAAAAATATTATCAGACATACTGTGAAAATTTCCTTCCTCTGCTAAACATCATATGGGAAATATTTTAAAAAAGAAAAAAATTCAAAGTGGGGCTAACAATTCTGACTTCAACTGTAAATGTAATGCTTGTATTTGCACCAGCTCTGTGATGCACATCCAAAACTTCACGCATTGTCTTAAATTAGGCTTTCCAGTCTCCGTGTTCATTCCATTACTTCCACTGTATCTGTTCAGCTGAGGGAACGGAACCAACCTCGTGACTTCAGACAGTGATATTCCAAAGTAGCTGCACCCTAGCACTAGAAATATAAACTATTGTAAAACATGCTCTTTTCTTCAATAATGGTTACATTAATAGAGTTTCTTTATTATATGTTCACTAAACTGGAAATCAATTTACAAATAAATGTAAACTTGACTGAGTGCTTCACTTCCACTTTAAAGGGACAGTTCACCCAAAAAATTTAATTCTGTCATGATTTACTCAACCTTCGCTTGTTCCAATTCTGTTTAAGCTTCTTTCATCTGTTGAACTGAAAACAGAAAACCTATAACCACAATCCATACTTTTGTTATACTGGTTTAATTTATTTTTAACGGTTAAAAATGTTCAGCTTTAATCAAAATATGTTTTGCGCTCAACTAAAGAAAGAAAATCAAACAGGTTTGGAACATATTAGAGGTGGGTAAATGATGACAAAATTTTTATTTACTTTAAACCATGTTTATTTGTGAGGTGGTATTAACTAACTTACTACTCTGTAAAAAAACTATAATTTGGTGGACACTTTATAAATATTATTTTAATTGAACAACTATTAATTTTAAATGTATTACCCAAGCATTATGTTGCTTTATCTAATAATAAATATAATTTAATTAAATTCAAGTTCAACGCGGCTTCGTTTTAAACTAACATACTGTGGTCATTTTGTTTAAGCCAGGTTTCAGTAAGACATTAAGATTAGGATTATTAGTGCATTAAGATTGTTGTCTGTTCATTTACAATACGTGCTTTAGGTGCAAGTGGCCTGACATTTAGAAAACAGAACTTAAAAAAAAAAAAAAGGATTTTCACTTATTTGCCATTTTTCTGGTTTGATTTTTAATAGATTTTTTTCTAGAACACATAGTAAATTAAATTCTTGATCTAATAATACGAGGAACAGACAGTTTCTATGGAGTTAGCCAGATATGCATTACTGTGATTAAAGTGGGACGAGCAAAAGTCTACATGGCTAAAATGTGGATTTTCACTCAATAGTCAAAGCATCCTGAAGATGTTGTCCAACAGTAATTCAGCTCCAGTACTGCTGTGGGGCAGCCCATCAGTATGGACAAGGCTAGGACGATCCTAGAAAAGATTCCAATTGTTAATAAAGGTCAGATTTTGTTCTTCACACCAGGTTAATAGCCATTAATTCAGAGCAAAAAGTCTGCTGAATCTTTCATGTGCACAGCAGTAAGTAGAAAGCCGTCCAAAAATGATGATCTGCATTGCAAGTGAAGTGCATCGGACCGTTTCAACCTGGCCCTCTGCTACCTGGATTTGATACAGCAAACTTTAAATTTCTAGTCTATATCTGTCACAATGATTTACACCTAATATGGATACATCAGAAACAAGCAAATGAGAAAATAAGTGAGTGATTTTAGACACTTAAAAGGTTAAAAGTTTAATGTCATTAGTTCAGTGTTACCCAGCTGGATAATGATTATCAAATAATATTGTTTGTTAAATGAAGTATTTTTACATTTATTTCCAATTCATTTAGTTACTTAAAAAATACTTACATTTGAGGTGACTCAAACGGCTGTTTGAGAGAATACTGAACAATTTCAGGGTTTATGTGGATGTTCTGAGAAGGAAAAAAAAGCAGGCTTTATGTACATAATTTGTGTGAATGAATAAAAAATGTATTGAAGTACATAACTTAGACACAGTTTGTCACACAGGTAACTGTTTAAGAAACGCAAATAATAACAAATGCGCAATATTACTCACAAACAATATAAGGAAAGAATATTAGATAGCATCGCGGCTAGAAAATAATATAAGCAACCCTGCTCAAGATATACACTGTATATGTAAGGGAAGACAATAAATAAATAAATAAATATATGTGTGGAAAAAAGCCGTCTAATAAGTACCAATTAACGTTATCTGTTTAATTTGAAATTAACAGTCGCTTGCAATGGCTTTCATGGAAGCTTCGTGTTCAATGACAATAAAATATTTCGACATAAATCAATATTTTACATCAAATTATTTTTATTTGTGTGAGGTAGACGTGTAATTTGAGTGATTATGTATATCCAGCCGATTGTTATTATCGCAAAATAATGTTTACCCAATCTTATACAACAGCAATCGCTTCGCGAGACGTTCCTAAAACAGGTTACACGACATAATGATGCGTGTAAGTGTAGATATTTGTGTGCAAATCGTATCTAATTTGTATATTTATTTTGCCAACTTACTCACCTTCCGTGTGTTAGAAATGACAGCAATCACGAAATGGAGGAAAGGAGCCGTTACAAATCGCTATTTGAAAACGCTCCTGCGACCTGCGCGTGCAGGATGACTGGAGATCCAAGTGCGCGCGTCCTTGTCATGTTTATAATATTTTGTTAGTTCCGGTTAATTTTTAGTTATTTTTTTTGGCAACACAATTAATTCCATTCCATTAATCCAAGAAACAAATGAAAAAAACATTTAATTCAGAAAAATAAAAATGTACAAAAAACTGCATTTATTAGCAAGTTATGTTTGTTGGTTTATCAAAACAAACTGGAGGAATACTTTTTATTAATAAACCAGAGCCCATAACCTATATACTTAAGTTTATTAATATCTTAAATATTTTTCATGAGTGGATTTTTGAAGAACTGTGTTATATAGTTCTATTTTTATAAAAAAATAACAACAACAATAATAATAATAATAATAATAATAATAATAATAATAATAGCTTAATATTTATTATTATTATTGCTAATATTATTATTGCAGCAGTTGTTGTTGTTATTGTTTTAAATGTCAAAATTCAAGGGTCTAATGAGGTTAAGTGACAGAAAATTGAATTAGTCCCCTATAATAATTAGCATTTTAATAATTGTACAAGCCTGTTCATGTTTTTGTCTCTTTTTTCCCCTCTGTTGTGGCTCATTTGTCTTTTATCCTCCAAAATTACTTTTACATTTTTACATTTTTTCACAATTTCCCAGTCAGCCTCCTAACTGTAATCAAGTTAACATTTAGACTCAAATCATTGATATTCTTGTGTTCACAGTGAGTGCCACACAAAAAAGAAAAACAAACACCAAATTTCATATCATTCTAAAAGCACAAATAACTAAGTAAATATTAAGTAAATGAACATCCATCTCACTTTCTGGTCTCCACAATTGTCTATTTAATTATGACAAAAAAAAAAATAATCTTTTGGTTCCTTTAAGTGCTAGATTTTAGAGGAGAGATCCACCAGGAACCATTATATAAGTTCATAGATCTTTAAGTAACTCTTTTTTGAAAATTGAGTTCCTCCAATAACTTTCAAAGTGCTTCGAGGTCTTAGTGTAAGGAAACAGTGACTCCAGAACCTCAGTATTGACAAAAAGTGCTTGTAGGATCCCAGTTACTGCAAAAGGGTCCTGCAAGCACTGCAAAGACTGTCAGTGGTTCCTCAAGGAACCCCATTTTGAGAGAAAGAGCTTTGAGGCACTTAAAACACATTTTAAAGTTCCTTGAGTACTCAACAGGGTACTTGAAGCACCTTTACTTTTTACAGTGTGAGAGTGAATCTCTCGCCTCCAGCTTTTCCGCAGGACCCCAGCGTTCCCTGGATCAGCATTCCCACTCTGCGCTGCCCCACTGCTGGTACGTCAGCGATTGTAGCAATGCAGCCATTAGCGAGGGCTCTGCCTGCCTGGTTAGTGCGGGCCAGCCCTTCACGGTGGGTCATACGCACAATCTGACTCGACTATGCATTTCAATTCATGAAATGGCCTCCCAAGTTTACGGGTGTGTATGTCACCAGGGTCAGCCCTGTGCCCGCCTCTGTCTTGTGAGAGAAGATTGCTGTCCTCCTGGTGAAGAATGCAATCTAACTAATCCCTCCAGCCAAGATGGAGCACGAGTTTTACAGCCTGTACTTCATCGTACCCAAAACAGCGGTGGGCTACGGCCAATCCTAGATCTGCGTGTTTTGATCCGTTGTATTTACAAGCTACCGTTCAAAATGCTTACGCAGAATCGCATCCTCCGGTGCGTTTGTCCTCGGGATTGGTCTGCAGCAATAGACCCGAAGGATGCGTACTTCATGTCTTCATTCTTCCACGCCACCGTCAGTTTCTGCGGTCTGCATTTGAAGGTCAAGCTTGGCAGTACAAGTCCTCCCCTTCGGGCTCTCTCTGTCTCTGCTGGTCTTCAACAAGCTCACGGAGGGTGCCCTAGTGTCCCTTCGGCTCGCGGGCATCCGCACAATCAATTATCTCGACGACTTGCTGATTTTGGCTGACTCGCGGGATTATGCACAGGGACAAGGTGCTCCGGCACCTTGACCTATTGAGGTTTCAGGTCAACCAAGAAAACTCGCCCTCGTGCAGAGGATCTCTTTTTCGGGTTGGAGCTGGACTCCATGGTCACCATGACAGCGCGCCTCTCTGGAGAGCGCGCTCAGCTAGGCTGAACTATTTGAGAGAGCTCGACAGCAAAATAGTGGTCCCCTGAAATCTTTTCAGAGGCTCCAGGGGATTATGGCATTCGCAGCCGCTGTCATGCCACTTGGATTACTCCATATGAGACCACTTCAGCACTGGCTTCACGATTGAGTCACCAGACACGCATGGCACATGGGCACACACCGGGTGACTGTCACTGCGCTGTGCCACCGCTCCCTTAGCCCCTGGAACGACTTCTCGTTCCTACAGGCCGGAGTGCCTCTAGGACAGTCGTCCAGCCATATTGTTGTCTTGTCAGATGCTTCCAAAATGGGCTAGGGGGGCGTGTGTTGCGGGCATGCAGCTGCAGGCCTGTGGAAAGGAACCCAGTTGCATTGGCATATAAATTGCCTAGAGCTGTTGACAGTGTTCCTCGCTTTTTGCCATTTTTTACCTGTGCTGGAGCAACAACACGTGCTGGTCAGGATGGACAGTATGGCGGCCGTATATCAACCGTATGGGAGTATCCGCTCTTACCGCATGTCTCAGTTCACTTGCTGTCTGCTCCTCTGGAGTCATATGCGGCTGAAATCACTGTGCCATTCATATTCCAGGCGAGCTCAACCATGCAGCCGATGCGCTCTCACGGCAGCCTTTACATCCAGGAGAGTGGAGACTCCACCCTGAGTCTGTTCAGCTGATATGGGCGCGATTGGGGGAAGCCGATTGAACCAGATTGAACCAGATTGAACGCTCATTGCCAGTGTTTTTTTCCCCTGACCAAGGGCTCCGTCGGCACGGATCTCCCAACACCACCCTCGCCCAGATCTTTGAAACCTCCACGTGTGGTCCTTAGATGCGAGGATGACTTAGGTAACCTACCGATGGCGGTGGTTAATACCATCACTCAGGCTAGAGCCCCCTCTACGAGTCCTGCCTATGCCCTGAAGTGGAGTCTTTTCACTGAGTGGTGCATCTCTCGCAGAGAAGACCCCCGAACTTGCCAGATCAGCGTTGTGCTTTCTTTCCTTCAGAAGAGGCTGGAGAGCAGGCTGTCGCCCTCCACACTGAAGATTTACGTGAATGAAATCTCCGCTCATCATGACGCGGGGGCTGGCAGCACTGTGGAAAGGCATAACCTCATCATGCGATTCCTCAGAGGTGCTAGCCGAATTAATCCACCAGGCCCCCCTCTCATGCCCTCTTGGTATCACGCCCTCGTTCTCACCAGCATGTGCGGAGATCCATTCGAACCACTTGACTCAGTATCTTTAAGATTTCTGTCCCTGAAGACAGCTCTGCTGGTCGCGTTAGCATCAATTAAAGATCTCAAATACATAATACCTGCTTTAAAAATGAAACGGTGGTTAATATCCACAACAGAAAAACCGAGAGAGGGAGAAAATTCACAGGTGAGGCCGGTTGATGGTGCGAAAACTGCAGTTGCGGAGGGAACATCCGAAAGGGCAGCGGAGGTCAGTGAGGGTGAGCTGCAAGAAATGCCCTCCACTTCTGCTAAGGGTGGAGCCCACCAAGCCCATCACTTGGACCCGGCTTACTCCAAAACAAGAAAATACAAAAATGAATTTATTAAGTATGGATTTGTGTGTCAAGTCGTAAACGGAGTACAACATCCCCAGTGTGTATTGTGCTCTGAAGTCCTTGCTCACGAGAGTCTTAAGCCGGTAGAAATGCAAAGACATCTGAACACTAAACATCCCAATCTAGCTGCTAAACCTATCGAGTTTTTCCGCAGAAAAGAGGGAGAGTTACGAGGGCAAAAAAAACTCCTAACTACACAAACAACAATCCCCGCTAAAGCTCAGAGGGCTTCCTATGAAGTGGCATATTTAATTGCACAGACTAAAAAGCCTCACACGATAGGTGAAACTTTAATCAAGGGTGACACAATGTTCTCTGAATTACTGTCCTCTTCATAGATGAAAAAATGCAAATAATCTTCTGTTTGACCGAAGTTATAGGTCAGTTCTGTTTTAGAATAAAGGCAAGATATTAATGTGTGTTTGTAGAATTAAACGTTTTAGATAAGTCTGTTTTAAACAGTGATCTTGATTTATTTTCTCAAGTTGCTGAATTATTAAAATCGTCTTACACATTACATTTGTGTTTAGCATTTAGCACCCCTGGTTTTTAGCATTTATTGGTTATTTTCACTAATGCGGTTTCTGTACTGTGATGAGCTCTGAAACCTGACTGAAACACTTCAAAAACATTGTTCGTCTGCAGAAAGGAGCATAATTGAGCAGAAACAACTTTTTCTAGTATTTTAGATATAAATGGAAGATTTGAAATAGGCCTATAATTAGCTAAGTTGCTGGGGTCCAGTTGTGGTTTCTTAATATTAGGCTTAATAACAGCTAGCTTGTAACGATTTGGAACATGGCCTAAAGATAAAGAAGAGATGATATTGTTAAGAAGAGGTTCTCCTATAACAGGTAGCAGTTCTTTCAGTAACTTTGTTGGAATTGGGTCCAACATACACGTAGCTGGTTGAGAACTATTTATAATTTCATCTAGCTCTTCCTGTTCTATGATTTTGAAGCACTGTAGGTTATTTTGATTCAGTGGAATGTTTACCGGATCTGAAGTATAAGGCGCTGCAGAAAGTTTAATATCTCCTATTTTCTGTCTAAGGCCTTCTATTTTATCACTGAAAAAAATTCATGAAGTCATCACTACTAATTTGCGGTGGAACATTTTGTTCCAAAGATGACCCATTATTTGTTAATTTAGCAATGGTGTTAAATAAGAATCTAGGATTGTTATGATTATTTTCTATCAGTTTGCGGAGGTACTCAGCCCTGGCAGATTTTAGAGCCCTCCTATAGCTAGACATACTGTCAGTACGCAATTCTAAAAACTTCAAAATTATTTTTTTTCCATATACATTCCAGGGCATGGGTTGCTGTTTTGAGAGCGCGGGTATGACTATTACACAATGGTGTAGTTTTATTCTCTTTAGCCTTTTTTAGGTTGATGCGTGTCACAGTATTTAGAGTGCTAGTAAAGATGGCATCCATACTGCTGGTTACTACATCAAGGTCATTTGCGTTTGCGGGTGCATTTTAAAATAGAGAAAGATCAGGTAAGTTATTTATAAATTCATCTTTAGTGGATGGAACAATAGTTCTACCAGGGCGATATATCGAAGCGGATCCGCTAATTTCAGGTAAACACAGCTTATATAGTAAGTGGTAGTGGTCTGTAATATCATCACTTTGTGGTATAATGTCTACATCAATGACCTAAAATCCATGAGACAGAATTAGATCTAGTGTATGCTTTAAGCGATGGGTTGGACCAATAACGTTTTGCTTTATCCCAAGTGAATGTAGTAGATTCATAAACGCGAGTCCTAATGTGTCGTTAGCATCGTCTATGTGGATGTTAAAGTCCCCTACAATTAGTATTTTATCAGTTTTAACTAGTAAGTCAGAGATAAAATCAGAAAACTCTTTTAGAAAATTGACATAGGGTCCTGGGGGTCTATATATTGTGATTCAAGCGAGAAATAACATAGGTTTTTGCATAGTGTCCGGAAGCATAACATTAAGCGCTAATACGTCAAAGGAGCTAAACATAAGTCTGTTTCTCTGATTAACATTAAGAATATCGAGGGTTCCAAGATGGCGGCTTGAAGGAAGGCTCTGTGTAGTTAAGCGGTAGTGTCACGTTGTCATATTTTATTTCAAAACTTTCAGTATGAGCATAGATGACTACTTTCTGAGGCAATCGGAAAATATGCCACGCAAAAAAACGCAGTTTACCAGCCGTGAAGAGGCTGATGAACATCCTGACGGTGCCAACACGAGCTCATCCACAAACCCACTGTCGGTAGCGGAGATTACAGCTAATATCTCTAAACTCATAGATGATAAAATGGACCGGATTTCACAGCTACTGCAAATGTACCGCGTGGAGCTAGACGAGCATAATAAAAGGATTGCAGAAGCAGAAACCACGATCTCTGAGATGGAGGACAATTTTTCCCCGATCAAAACTAAATTACAAAGTCTGGAGAAACTTGTGCACGACTTGAATGAGAGGGCGGACGACCTTGAGAACAGGGGCAGACGGAAGAATATCCGAATTGTCGGATTACCTGAGGGCATAAAAGGTGAAAATCCAACGCTGTAACGCTCGTCTTTAAATCAACGGGATACACAAGAATAAAAATAAAAAAATGGTTCAATTTTCTAGTTCCTGTTTTCAAATTTTATCATGGATTGATAAAGGATACTTTAAGTATTATAATTACACAGTTCTCTGAAAATGTCTTTACAATCAAACATAAAAACAAACAACATTCATACAATATCACAATACAAAAATGGTGAATCCCTGTGTGTGTGTGTGTGTGTGTGTGTGTGTGTGTGTGTGTGTGTGTGTGTGTGTGTGTGTGCGTGTGTGTGTGTGTGTGTGTGTGTGTGTGTGTGTTTGTGTGTGTGTGTAAAGTCCAAAAGTCCGTGGATGAGTGTACGTGCAAAATGGGTCGCGCTTACCCCAAAGTTTGAGTCCAAATAATTGGAACCATGTCTTGTTGCTGTACATCAAAGGTCCTCCTAGGATAGTCTTTACTGTGGGTCTGCAAGACTAATGAGTCCTAAAAAGAGCAAAAAATCTACGCAAACAATTGTCCTTCGCCCACGAATCAAGAAAAAAATGCAAGGTAGATTTGGCAAACTCCTACTCCATGTGCTCCTCTGGCTTCTTCAGATGTCCCACTGAGCAGTGTCCATGTGCCCCCTATCTCCCCCTTGTGGTGCTTATGTTATGTAAATGTGTATTTATATAAAAAAACAGCAGCCGTTAGAACAGGAAATAGACTACAGACACATTCACTTCCCCTCATCACTTCAAAAGAAAGACTGTAAAATAAGGCCATTACTCAATTATATATTTAGGCTACAAAAACTAAGTGCGAGTATGCTTAACCGCATGGCCTATTCACACATTTAATGAATTTTACAGTCAGCATAAACTCAATTATGTGGCAGCGCTACAACGCGATTCTTCGAGTCATGGCTTCCTGAGACCCTCGCCATCACGACAAAAGAGGGCCGTATGAAGTTAGAAAGAGCGCACCGGTCCCTCACTCCGAATCCCCCCGCACACAGCGACCATGTCCCATCCTGAAAAGATTTCACAATTTACAAGACAAACAACGTGTGTTAAATGCTTCGCGGGAGCTGGGATCCAGCGGTTCTCCTTTAAAATTCGGAAACAACACAGGGATGATCTTTCAAGATTTCTCAGCGTCCGTTCTCCGTAAACGCAGGATGTTCGACGAAGTTAAGAAACGCCTAAAGTCCATAGGCGCGGAATACAGGCAAATTTACCCTGCCCTCATCAAGGTAAACCATCGTGGCTCGGTGAAGGTGTTTCATGACCCAGCTGCTGTTGTGGCATTTCTAGATTCGATGAATGCAACGTCTACCGATAGTACCTGAATCACCTGATGGGAGAACACTTGCCTGATGGTCGCCCAACTCACACCACATGTCTCTCAGACACTCACACACTAATGTGAAGGTAGACATTGTAAATTTAACTGTGGGTATTTGAGAAATATTGGCCAATAAGGCATACTGTTCGGTTTATTAATCCACGCTGATGTTTATAGCGGCACTACCGCTTACTATTTAGGTTGGAGTATTCTTAGTAGTTCCTTTTGTCGTTAAGGGGCCTCTTCTTCACAGTTACTCTTATAACGAGAGTTAGTGTGGAATATTTTTGATGTTTAATGACTGTTGTTCTATTGTTCCAGTTTTGTGTCTGTTGTATACTTGGACGAATCCCTTTTTTTATCTCCCCATTTCTTTTTTTTCCCTTTTTTCTTTTTTTTTTTTCTCGTACGATATTCATGCAACCTAATCTATACAGATGTGGGTTACTTTATGTTTAGTATATACTTAAAATGGTAAATTTGAAAGTCTGTACTTGGAATGTTTATGGAATTTACACACCTATTAAGAAAAGAAAGGTCCTGACTTATCTAAAAAAGGAGGGGGTGGACGTTGCATTACTTCAAGAGACCCACTTAAATTACCAAGAACATACTAAGCTTTCGCAGGAGTGTTATGGCCACGCCCATTTTTTATCTTTTACTTCAAGGAGTAGGGGTGTAGTTATTTTAATTAAAAAAGGTGTGCCACTGCAATTGGTGGAAGTTACTAAAGACACCAGAGGGCGCTATGTGCTTCTAAAAGGGCTTTTACATGGGAAATAAATTGCCTTTATGAACATTTATTGGCCTCCTGGTCACCCAAGTATTTTTCTTACTGAAGCCTTTGCCAAATTAGCAGACTGGGGAGTTAAAACATTATTTATTGGGGGTGACTTTAATTGCCATTTATGTCCTATTATTGATAAATTCCCAGCAGGGAAACTGTTACTATCGGTACAGGCTAAAACACTTAAGGCCCTGTGTGAAGACTTTGATTATGTAGATATCTGGAGGGCTTGCCACCCTGCAGAGCGAGAGTACACTTATTTTTCAAAAGTTCACAGTTGTCACACTAGAATAGACTATCTATTCTCTCCCAAAAATATGTTGGAGCACATAACATCTTGCAAAATTGGAGATATAATAATATCTGACCACGTGGCAGTTTTCACTGAATTTTCCTTTGGAAATCAAAATAATAAAGCCAGAGGTTGGAGATTTCATCCATTTGTATTAGCTGACCATAACTTTATTTCATATTTTACTGAGGAATTCAACACTTTTATGTCTATCAATTCGGTCTCAACTGAAGATTCATCCTTACTATGGGAAACAACCAAAGCATTTTCTAGAGGTGTTATAATAGCGTATACACATAGTAAAAGGCGTAAACAAGCTGCACAAAAAGAAATTTTAGAGTCTAAGTTTAGGGATGCTGAGAGAACATACATCAAGCATGGGGATAAAGTTGGGAAATATTTAGCGCACCTAACAAATAAAAGATCAGACTCTCAATCCATTTAATCTATTATAGATAGTAACGGTAAACACTCAGTGGACATTGTATTTATTAATAATACATTTAAAGATTATTTTGAGAACTTCTACAAATCAGAACTAAAAGGGGACACAACACAAACCACAGAGCTTTTCTTCTTGACTCTTAATCTCCCCACGTTATCTGAAGATCAGTCATTACCCCTCAATGCCCCTATATCTAAAAATGAGGTTCTAGCAGCAATAAAGAGTTTACAATCTGGGAAAGCACCTAGTCCAGATGGACTTAGTTGTGAATTCTATAAGGAATTCAAAGACTTATTAGTGGATCCATTATTAAATGTTTAATGACTCTTTTAGAAAAGGCCGCCTTCTACAGTCATTGAGAGAGGCAAATATATCCTTAATTTTGAAAAAAGGAAAACAACCAGAGTACTGTTCGTCATATCGCCCTATATCTCTGCTAAATGTAGATCTCAAGATCCTTTCAAAAATGTTGGCCACCCGCCTGGAAGGCTTTCTTCCTATATTAGTAAAGGATGACCAAACAGGCTTTATTGTAGGCCGTAACTCTGTAAATAACATGCGACGTCTTTTGAATGTGATTCAACTTGCTAAACAACAATCCGTAAAAGGTCTTGTGATCTCATTAGATGCGGAAAAGGCGTTTGATTGCATCGAATGGCCCTTTTTATTCCATACGTTACATAAATTTGGTATAGGTGAACAATTTATTAAGTGGGTACAAATATTGTATAATGAGCCATTTAGTGCTGTACTCACTAATGGCTGTAGATCCTCTATGTTCAAAATTGAGAAAAGAACAAGGCAAGGTTGCCCTCTCTCACAGCTTCTGTCTGCCTTAATAATAGAGCCGTTAGCAGAAGCAATACGGGAAAATAATAAAATTAATGGTTTTATGGTAGCAAACAAACCACACAAGATTGCTCTATACGCCGATGATGTTCTTATATTCATGATAAATCCTGAAACCTCTACCCTAAATCTCTTAGACACGATTGACAGCTTTGCAGTTTTTTCTGGTTATAAAATCAACTACCATAAATCAGTGGCAATACCTATAGGAAGTTTACAACAAATACCCCAAACACTACCATCATTTCCATTTAGGTGGGCCCCAGAAGGTTTAACATATTTGGGCATCAATGTCACCCCCTCCTATGAACAAATGTATAAAGCCAATTTTATTCCACTTTTTGAACACATTCAAATGGACAGAAAGATGGAAAATTCTCCCTATTTCTTGGATGGATCAGATCTCCCTTTTAAAGATGAATATTCTGCCGCGGCTACTTTACCCTATTCAAATGATTCCGATAAATTTTACACACAAAACCATTAGGAAACTGAATGGCTGATTCAATTCTTTTATTTGGGCAAACAAAAGAGCACGTATCAAAATTTCAACTTTAATGCTTTCATCTTCGGCAGGCGGTCTTGACCTTCCAGACATTCGAAAATATCAATTAAGCGTACATTTGCACTTTATTTCTGATTGGATACATAAAGGACCCAGTGCAGTTTGGTTTGACATTGAAAATTCACTCTGTAAAATCCCTCTCAGAAATTTGCTCTTTTTAAAAAAGCTTAAATTAGTGAAAATTTCCTGCAATAATCCCATTACGATTTGTACTATCAAAGCAGGGCAATTTATAAAACTTTTGGAAGGAAGATCTCGACTCACCTCAACTTTTACCCCCATCTGTGATAATTTAGATTTTCTGCCAGGAACTGAAGACCCACAATTCAAAGTCTGGTCACTGAAAGGTCTCACTACATTACATAACTTGTTTGATGGAAATATTTTAATGTCTTTTGACCAACTGACCAATAAATATAATATTCCGCGACAACATTTTTTTCGCTACTTGCAATTAAGAGACTTCGTGAAAAAAGACACTACAATACTCAAAAATCAGGACATTTCAGTTGTGGAGAGACAACTTTTTTCATACAGGGACAATTCAACAAGCTGTTTCTACAAAGTCCTTAAGGATTGTGGCTCTCTAAATACGGGCTCCTTGAAAGAGACTTGGGAAAGGACCCTTGATATACAAATCACAGATGATCAATAGGAGGAAGCTTGGAAAAATGCAACGTCCCTAAGTGTATGTAACAGAGTAAAAACAATGCAACTGAAAAATCTACATAGAGCTCACATCTCTCCCTCACGGAGGCACAAGTTTAAAGAGGATTTGTCACCAATGTGTCTGAAATGTAAAACTGAGGAAGGAGACCTTGTTCATTGTTTCTGGCTTTGCAGGGAAATTCAAAAGTTCTGGGCCATGATTGAACAAGAAATTAATGGTATTTTATCTGTATATAATGGTATTATATGCTGTTTGGGATATTCAACGAGATTAATATGGACAAACATAAAAAAACATTTTGCAAGTTCCTGACATTTTGTGCAAGAAAATGTATTCTACTGAACTGGATAACGGACAAAACTCCTACAAAGTCTTTATGGCACAGGGTAATACTTGAATATGTACCACTGGACTACTTAACTTGTGTCTTACATGGCAAAGATGTTTTATTTCATGAGAGGTGGGATCCATTTTTGTTACATATGGGTTTAAACATAACCTCCATAATTCACAGATGGTTGATTTAACAAGGTCAGATCTTATAAAGGTTTGTGGTGCATGAATATGCAATATCGCAAATTTTATTAATGCCCCCCCCCCCTTTTTTTTATTATTATTATTATTTTTTTTTTTTTTTTCTCTCTTTCCCCCCACGTTCTGTTCACTTGTTTGTTGTTGTATCTGTATTGCGTAAAAATTTAATAAATACATTATAAAAAAAAAAAACATTAATAATATCACTAAAGATTCATGCAACTCCACCACCACAACCAGTTTGACGAGCCTCATGTTTATATAGGAATCCTGGCGGAGTTGCTTCATTTAAACTAATATAGTCATTTTGTTTCAGCCAGGTTTCAGTGAGACAGAGTGCATTAAGATTGTTATCTGTTATTATTTCATTTATGATAAGTGCTTTAGGTGCTAGTGACCTGATGTTTAGGAGACCAAGCTTTATGAAATTTGTATTTTTACTTTTTAGTGGTTTTTCTTGTTTAATTATTAATAGATTATTTCTGGAGCACACAGTGTGTTTATTTCTTGATCTAATAATACGAGGAACAGACAGTCTTTATGGGGTTAACCAGATATGCATTACTGTTATTTATGTGGGACGAATAGGAGTCTATATGGCTAAATTGTGAATTTTGTGAATTTTCACTTACTAGTCAGATAGAGCAAAGTATTCTGGAGATGTTGTCCAACAGGAGTTCAGCTCCAGCTCGGGGGTGCAGCCTGTCAGGGCGGAAAAGCCTAGGACGCTCCCAGAAAAGATTCCAGTTATTGGCAAAGAGCAATTTCTGTTTTTTACACCATGTTAATAGCCATTCATTCAGAGCAAAAAGTCTACTGAACTTTTTATTTCCTCGGCTGTAGGTAGGAAGCGGTCCAGAAACGATGATCTGCGTGGCGGGCGAGGTGCGTCGAACCATCTCGATCAGGCTCCTGAAGTCCTTCTTCAGGATTTCTGTCTGCCGGAGCCCGTGTTGTTCGTCCCTACGTGGAGGACGACGGCACCGAGGTTCTCGGCAGCGCTCAGGATAGTAGGTATCTGCGCAGAAATATTCTTAACTCAGGCACCAGGGAAGCAGAAAGTGCGTACTTTGTTACCTTTGGAGGAAGCTGAGCGGACATGGTGCACGATGGAGTCACCAACGATAGCCACATCGCGACCCGTCTCGCAGAGAGGGGCAAAGCGGTTCTCCATGGGAATCTCGAACACCAGAGGAGGAGACGTTCTGCCCTGGGACCCGGCAAGCACCTTACACGGCTGCACCCAGGGGCCGTGGTAGCCGGGTGTCGGTGTGAACGACGCCTGGGCGAACTGCGTTCTTGGTGCGCTGGGCCTGGACAGAGAAACACGCGGGGTTGAGGAAGACGGAGTATTGTGATTGTATTGTACACTTACCTCAGACGAGCGAGTACAGGGTACATAGAGCAAAGCCCATTGTTCCCGGAGCCGCACTCGCTTTGTCTCGAGGGAGCGAATCTGGGACCCCACTGCTTCCAGCTCCAGCTCCAATGCCTCCATCGATGCTTCTCCTGCACTCAAGGACAGACACACAAGCGCCAGTAAGTGAGAAAATAAGTGAATTAAAGAGGTCGGTAGCTTTAGCTGACCAGCTGCTCCAAGAATATCATCCATGAGATTAAATAATCCCTCAACCAGGGGGCCTGTGAAAATGCTAAGTAGTCCAGAATGGGAAATCTCACACCTCTCTCTGGATTTTAATCTACATTAACTTGGCCTTCCTCACAAAAGTTAACCCCCACTTTTAGGCAGCCCTCTTTCAACCTCTTTATGCAGCTCAAAGGACAGAGCTATCCTGGGAGACGTCTGCTAATACCCAGAGTTGGACCACGGGCCATATGGGCATTCAACGCAGGCGCAGACTTGGACAGTCTCGTCCAGCTCAGAACCTCTTTGTGCTGCAAAACGGATTATTTGTCTCCATGGGCTATGAACCAAGGCTGAACCTGGACGCGGGTGTCCCATGCGACACTTTTAACACACAAGATGGGGTCATTTGTCCTTACTGAATTTTTAACACACAGATACAGAAAAAATAAGGACACTGAACACCATATGACCTTTATTGTTTTAGAAAACTGTATATTATTTATTCAAGAAGATTCAGAGTCTTCTGTTGGTTTGAGTGGGCGTGCCCCCTGGCTTTTCCCCTTTGCAGACTGCCATGACAGCGTCCTCCTGCTGGTTCCCTCCTGGAAAAGAGACACATAGAAAGACCACTTAGCCAACATCACATGGCCTGCTGTTTACCTCCATGATTTGGCTAGCCAAAGAGCACCTGACTTACTAGGGGTGACCCGGGACTCTCTGTCCTCTTGTGCCCTTTTCTTGGGTTGCTTTCTCTGCTCACCCCCGCCTCCTCCTCTTCTTCCTCCTCCTCCACCAAGGCCCTCTCAAACAGTCTGTGGCACTCACGTGCTTGAAGAGGGCCGAGATGAAGTGCCTAGAATTTATCTGAGGTTGAAGTGTCATGACACAAGAATTGCGTCACCTTCTGGCGATCCTCTGAAGAATGTGCATTCTTTGCCTGTGTCAGAGACAGACAGACAGACAGACAGACAGAGAATCTTTTTAAGGTCAAAGCCGCTGGCAGTCATGTGGCCACAGGGGCATTGCATGTAAACTCACGTGCGTTCCGATGGCAGTCCGGACGTCAGTGAAGGTGGGTTTGCCGGGAAGCCCCATGCTGGTCAACGCAGATTGAAAATATTTGTTCAGGGTTCGGCAGGGACTGGCTCTGGAAGTGAAATAAAAATAAGTGGCCTGCCTCCCACGTGGGTGACTAGCCCGCAGCTCCAAGAACGTCTGGAACCATCTGTATTCTGCTTGGTTCTCACCTCGTGCACCTTGACGTGCCGGCGTATGCCGCGAATGAGAGCTCGAACCTCCCTGCGAACCAGCAACAGGGTGGTGCTGGAGAGACAGCAGGAGGCCGGCTTGGTTTCCGAGAGATAATCTAGGAACTGCGCTACGTTCTTCAGGTAGTGCTGTCTTGTGGGTTTGGCTATGCGCGTTTGGCCCAGCAGAGCAGACCAAGGTCGGATTCGCGCTGGCTGGTTGAGAAAAAGGAAGTTCTCTGGGTCCGCGTAGCCTGTCGCCATGTACCCTAGGAACGCCTTGACCCTCGCCAGTTTGGAGGCAATGTTGTTTCGCAAACGGCCGGGTGGGCTCGCTTCCCAATTGGAAAGACCAGGGTAGACCTCACCTTGTCCACCTGCTTGCTGAGATCTGAGAGCTGGGCCTGTATGCACTCCGTAGCTCTGCAGCGGGGGTCGGCGCACTTCCGCATGTCCACGATGCAAGCGGCGAGTGCGAGAAAAAGCCTCTTCTCGTCCAAGTTTGTCACCTTGTAAACCGTCGACAGGTGAGGTGAGAGCCAGATGTAGACATTGAAGCAGAGCGCACTTTCGGCCATGACCATCCAAGACCAAGGCTGGAGGGAAAGAGACCCACACGCCGTGTGGAGCAGTTCAAAAGATTACGAAGGAGGCATCCACTTCCGCGTCAGTGACGCTGGCGACCCCCCGCTGCACCAGGGGTGTAAAACCGGTACCTTCCAACGCTTGTATATATATATAAGCTGTTATGACTTTTGAGGGATTTCCCTCCCCCCACCCCTTTCAAAGGAACCATGGGTGTCCAAGGAACAATGTACCATTTTAGGCAGCTTTACTGCATCAGCCGTGGGGGAGCTTTTGCATGGCTTTTTTTATTTCTTGTTCCCACAAAGGGATTGCATGTGTCCCATCGAACAAGCAGCCTTTTTGGGCAGATTTACTGTGCCAGCCGTGGGGGCGTTTGCGCGGCTTTTTATTTCTTGTTCCCACAAAGGGATGGCATGAGCCCCATTGAACACGCACTTCTGCTTCTGGAACCATTTCATCAACCACAACCATCGAACAGTGGGGCCAGACCGTAACCTCGGACACCACGGACTCTGGCTTGTTTCACCTTGCCGGAGACTACTAGCGCCCCCCCACCCTGGGGGGGAGCGGAGCAGGGGGGCCACCAAGAGCCAGCAAGGATAAACCCAAGGTGTGGGCGGGCTTGCAGACAGGCGGGAGCGGCAGCACTAGTCACGCACACACCTGTGCTGGAGCCAGCGCCAGCCCGTACCACACGCTTCCCCTGGGCTTGATTCATCACGCTGGAGACTCTACCAGGCCCACCAACCATCCCCAGCCCTGGCGAGGGGGCAGGGGGAGCGCGGGCCGAGAATCAACGAGGGGAGGGGAACAAAACCCAGGGGGTCGAGCAGGCGGGCAAAGCGGCGGACATGCTCTAGGTCAAAACCAGACGGGCCATTTGGGTTCTTTCTCCCACAGATAGAGGCGGGAAGGGGGGTGGGGGGGTTGTGTGCAGAGGGACACCCCCCACGCCTCCCTCAAAGCACGCCCGAGGCAGGGACGAATTAACCACACCCATAGAGGCTGACCCACCAGTGTTGGGGGGGCCAGGCGAGGGGGCTAATCCTTGGGGCTTCAAACGAGCTCCGAGAGGTCAGCAGAGTGGTCCAGGCGCGAAACCGTCAGAGTCTAAGTCCACTCATTCGCGCCTTCGCCGAAACCTTAATGGCAGGTCAGAGACAATTGGCATCGGCCACGTAGCTCCAGACGCGGGATGTCCCAGAAAGGTGGTCTCCCGTCGGGCTTGGCTTGGCATGCTAGGGCCTGGGACTAATCAACTCCACCTGTGAGCATCGTCGACGTCGCCACCGCCTGTTCCAGAGACCACCCATCTTCCCACTGGACCTTGCTCGTACCAGATGCTCGCTAGAAAGACCCACCATCCCCCAGACTCGCTCTCACTCAACCAAAGATTTCTGCCCGGGTGCCCATGCTCTTCCCCAGGGGCCAGGGCCCATGTTAAAGGGCTGGAGGCCCTGACCTCCAGAGCCACAAGTGGCACCCATTCTGCCCGGGTGCCCACGCTCCTCCCCGGGGGCCAGAGCCAATGTCAGAGGGGCTGTAGGCCCTGACCTACAGAGCCACAAGTGGCACCCACTCTGCCCAGGTGCCCATGCTCTTCTCCGGGAGCCAGGGCCCACGTCAGAGGGGCTGGAGGCCCTGACCTCCAGAGCCACAAGTGGCACCCACTCTGCCCGGGTGCCCACGCTCTTCCCCGGAGGCCAGGGCCCACGTTAGAGGGGCTGGAGGCCCTGACCCGGCACGGTTGGAGGCATACAGAAAACGGATGCACCAGCTTGGGCTGACGGCTTGGCCAAAGACCCCTTGGTTCTCTTTCCCTTAGAACCAAGGGTGCGCAGCGGGAGGCACGTGGGAAATGGATGCACCAGCTTGGGCAGACAGCTTGGCCAAATACCCCCTGGTTCTCTTTCCCTTAGAGCCAAGGACGCACAGCCAGGGGCACGCGGGAAACGGACGCACTTGATCGGGTATACAGCCTAGCCTCTGAGCCCCTAGTTCGTTGAACAGCACAGCCGGCAAAAACTAAGTCCACAATTTCACACCTTCACCGAAACCCTGATGGCAGGTCAGAGACAATTGGCAATGGGTATGTACCTCCAGGCGCGGGACGTCCCAGAAAGGTGGTCTCCAGTCATCGTCGTCACCACAGGCCATTCCACCACCCATCTTCCCACTGGATCTGGATTCGTTCCAGATGCTCGCTAGAAAGTCCCACCATCCCCCAAACGGACTTCATTTCAAAAGCTTGCTACAAAGACCCACCATTCTCCAAATGGACTTGTCGTTTAAAAAGCTTGCTAGAAAGACCCCCCCCCCCCCCCCCCCCCATCCATTTTGACTTTCTCTTTAAAGTACTTCTGAGTACATGTTACCAGGTCCACCTCTATTTGGTTTGCCAATATCTTTTCCTCTAGTTGACTAATCTCTTCTGGTGCGACTTCATTAGGCAAGGCCTCTCAAATCAATCCCCCCCCCACCCCACCCCCAATCATTAGCATTCAGAAAAAGGAGGGAGCAGGAATTTCAGTGAGTTGATTATCTTGTTGTCTAAAGGAAGGTTTTTGAGAAGAAACTCTGATGACTTCATGTATACTTCTCTGAGAGTTTTAAAAGCGTGAATACAGTATAAATACTTTTAATAGGTTTTCCATATGTCAAATGTAATAGAAAATTTTTTTTGATTAATTTAATTTGACCAGGTCTGCAGTTTTTTTACTGGAAGCAAAGGACATGGAATCTGTTCCCAACAAATATATTTATATTATTGTGTTGGGATTTTTCAAAAACTTTAAATTACTGAAGTAATATTTTGGTGCATAATCGTTGTTTTTGTCAGATGTTAATCAGATCATAATCAGATGTTATCGTTAGTTAAATCTTTAAAATGCTGTAAGTGTATGTCAATGTTTGTGGCTGAAGAGAAAAGAATAAATTCGCAATACTGCTATATTTTTTTCTTAGATAAATATTCCTTTTCTTCGTTTACTGAAAAAAATGGAGACTTAATAAAGTATTTAAACTTTTTGAATGTCTAATCTTTCCATTATATTTGAAATATGGAAATAACATACTGATTAAAAATAATTTCACTTTTTTAACAATAAACTGCTATTCATTTGAACACTTCTATATAACTCTGCATAACTTCTAAAGCTGGTTATGATTGCTGTAGAAAAGACCTGGCCGTTCCCTTTGTAAAAAACAACAACAACTGTTATTAACTTTCATTACATTTAGCCTAAAGTTTTTGCCTACACAAGTTAGCCTGCTACAAGTTACCTCTGAACATGTCAACCATGACTTTGATTGTCGGTCAAACTCTGTAAAGAGCAGAGCTTTGTTCCTTCTGGTCAAGGATGGCCTGTGTTTGGGATGTTGTGGCTTGTTCTTGTTGAAGAATTTCTACTCTGGTCTTTTCCTCAAACACACACACATTGCATATTCCTACATAAAACAACAACACTTTAAACTAGCACATCACTCTGCATACAATATAATACAGTAAAAATTGTTAACTGCAGAGACAGCACATTAAAAAATGCTTAATTTATACTACAAAATGATTAGCATTACCTGTATTTGTGTTCTTCATTTGGATCCAGCGCATAGTAATAACGCACCACCAGTACATCCATGAGTTCATTCAGCCTGGTGCACACCTCTAGCATCTGAAGAAATCTATTACTAATTGGTCTTGGAAGGTAGATGGAGCAAACTCTAAGAAAATCTCTTGAAACTCTGAGTAAATCTCCTTCTGTTTTGGTCACTTCTTAATATCATAATAGACATTGGAGCAGAAATTTTCCACTTCTGTGCTGAACGGACTCATGAGGGCCTTGGCAGCATTGGAAACCATGTGCACAGTGTGTCTCCAGATATGTCAAGGAGGTATGGGTTCTTCTTCCTTGCTTGAGTTTTAAAGCCAGATTTTTTTCCTCTCATGACTTCACAGTTGTCAAGGAAGATGCTGGTAAATTGTCTCCACTCAAGACCATAAGTCTGCATGACATATTAAAGTTCCAGCATAAGGTTTGGGGCATTTGCAATGTTGACTTTTCTGCTTGCCAGATTTTGTGTTATTACTCTGTTGCTTTCATTACAAGCACATTTTTTTTTAACTTTAATGCAATTCATGTGTTCATGTAATTCGCATGTTGATTGGAAATCGACAGGTTAGTTAACGCTTTTTTGTCTTCTGCCAGTTTTTTAAACGAAAGCGAAAATTTAGAATGACAAATCATGTTCTGCTATAAATGTGCACAATAAAATCGCAGACACGGTCAGTCATAGACAACGGTGTGTCAGCTGAAACAGTTGCTCCCGGCAACATCGTGGTAAGTTTAAGTGCACTGGCAGCGGCTCTATGACCGGTGTTGCAAAGAATTCTGTTCCCTCTTTTCCCCTGTTTAGATTCTGCGCTCTGCGTAGTGAATTAGCTTGTGTTGGTTTTGCTGTATTACAAGCATCATCATGAGTTACCTAAAATAATAATAGGCACTAATTTAGCAGTTATTTAGCTAGTTTTTCGTCAAGGCTTATACATTGTTAGCCCAATGTTGGTTGCATTAAACAATTATTAATTATATTTTGTGATTGTAATTTTTGCACGCACTCATTGATTGTTTTGTTGGTAATGTGTGCGTTAGCATGTATGTGTTCCCTCGCGTTTTTTTCAAACAATGTATAAGCCTTGTCAAAAACTAGCACTGCAAAATTAGTGCCTATTATTATTTTAGGTAACTCATGATGATGCTTGTAATGTTTACAATTGCATGGGCTATTCAAATAAACATGTGTCACTTATCTGCATATGAAAACACATGGGAAAAGATTTTTTTGTAAGCCAGGGAATTTTCCTGGATTAAAAAAATAAACAAAAGGGGACTGATTGAATCATTCATAAAACACCAAAAAAATGACAAGCATAGATAAAAAGAGTAGAGCAAAGACAAAACTGCGATAAACAGTGTTTTATTTTTGGAGTCTAAAAGCATTCATACAGAAATTAAATAATCAGATGTAAAATAACACTAGTCTTATACTATATTATATATATTATAAATAATTAAATACAATTAATATTTAAGATATAGAAGTTATTGTTTATTGTACCTGAATGTAATGAAATCACATGCAAAGGATAATCTTTCACTTAACTTTGGTTAAAATCTGCAGCGACTCCACAAATCACATGTGCTCTGAACTGCTGTGCTGCTCAACTCTAGACTCCACATTGCAGATGTGACTACTGCGGATGAGCACATTGCAATATTAATGCTGATAACATACTGTATATTGTGCAGCCTATAATTAAGATTATTGCTCAGCTTGCTTTAGACACTTTTGAAAAATGTGTACATATTTTTGGTTGATTTGCAAAAACACTTTTAAAAAGATGTATATACAACACTGAAATTGTGTAGGGTTGTTTAAATAAAAAAAACTCATTTAATGTAGCCCTATCATCTTTTTAATTTAGACCTACCCATGGTTTTGGTAAGAGATTTTTTTTTCCTGCAAATGAAAATTGTTTGATCTAAATCTGATGTTAAAAAGGCAATGTATTGTTTTAATATACTCAGAAGGTTCTCAGGTAATCACTTTCCTCTGCTTCGGGAAAATCCATACTCCTGTGTTTTTATAACCCACTTATCAAGTTGATTTAACTGAAAAGGGGAAAAATATCTACTGGGTCTGAGCTTTCCAAAATATGATATTCACAGCAATTCAGCTCTTTTTGAGAGAAAAAAAAAAACAAATCAAACTATACACAAGGAGGAAATACAGTTTGAACAGTATAAATGTCCCAACTTCAATATGTAAAAAATGTGTTCAATGAATGTGAATCAGTGTATGTGTTCCTACGGAAATCCTCGACGATTGAATGATGAGATGCGTCCATCCAAATTGGCAGGAATCATCAGAGTGAATGCAACGAGTCTCTCCCCTTGCCTGCACGAGTCCAATGCGGCCGCGGCGCGATGGAACAGTCCAGTGTCAGTAAGCTAATGCTAATGCAGCAAAACAATTTGGGACATGAATTTTATGAAGGATTGGCAGGATGGATTAAGTTAGAAGACAGCCAAAACGTGTCTCTCCTATCTTCATCACAAGCTGGCGTGCAAGTGACGTCAGTCACACTAACTTCACATAACATTGTTAACTTCATCTATGAGCATTTTCACAAATTGTTTTCACAAGTGTTTTTAGAAATTAACTTCTAAATATGAAAATATACATCTTTAATTTATTTTTCATGCCCTAATGTTGGGCATCAAGTAAGGTAGGTAAATAAAATATATAAATACATATATTTTAACAAATAAAAAATAGAATCTGAAACTCTTAATTACATATCAAAATAAAACAATAGTTAATACTCAATTAATTGAGTGGGTTACATTTTCAGTGTAAAGACATTTTCTGCAGATATGTTACAAGTGTTTATGTAAATATTACATTTAAAACAACACAAATATCACTGTGATTTATCTGAAATAAAACACGCTAGAATTTGGAGTAGGATGAAGCTGCAGGCCCGGAGACCCAACTGCACGTTCAGACCTGCGCGCTCAGACCTGCACCTCCAGACCTATCGTTTTCTCAGACAGTGCCACCTGCTGTTGGGTTGGGTGAAGCGGCAGGTACGGAAACCTAACTGCGCGCCCAGACCAGCACTTTCGAGTCGGTAGCAGCATTGACACGTGAGTAAGCTTATTGATTTTTTTAAAGCGATTCCTGAAAATTACCAGATTTTATGGCATAAATCAATGTGGCTTCTTATTACACCAACAAACAATTATTTTAGTGTTTGATTAGTGTCAAAAGATAGCATTCATTTATGATATAAACAGCTTGCTCTTATTTTCTGTGTTATTGGACCATTCTCGGACAATTTTCTAAAAAAATGTTCAGGCAAAAAAAAAAACTTTAAAGTAAAAATGTTAAAATAAAATGTATAACATATAACGCAATTATTATTTGTAACATATGTTAGTGCTATGTAGGTCTATTGTACATATTACTGTTTTATCTATCTGAAAGTGCTTCCACAGACAATAACAGTAACACAATAACAGTTTAACAATTGTTAATAAGCTCTGTAATAATTACAAATAAGATCTTTGAAAATCAAATATTGAAAATCAAATATCATTTAATCTGCACAGAATTTATATGAGCTCTCTTAGGTTAATAATTTGAAAATAATTTACTTGTGACTATTTTTTTTCCCAGATGGATATTACAATTCAAAAAGGGGGTCTCTGCCAACACTAGAACAGTGCACCAAATGCTGCAGATATTTTCACTGTCCATTCTGTGATGCCTCAGTTTTTCAGCCAACACGACTGACAAAAGTACAATCACATCTGCAGGCACATTTTAATAGATCGGTCCAGCACGAAGGTAATATTTGCAAGTCTACAACTTATTATAGTGAAAAATTGTAAGGAATCTTAAAAGTGCAATTTTTTAACCATTAATACTGTTTTTTTTTTTTTTTTTTTTTCAGAATTTACAATACACAGATGTGGACACCTTTGCAGAAGTCAGCCACATTTTCACTGCCTCTTCTGCAAATTTTCTGCAAAACAGTTTTTGAAAAACCTGATTTTCTTAAACATTTAGGACTTTGCAAAGAAAAACACCAACTACCAAAACCTCACACTAAAGCCACCACAACTTCTGCCACATCTCTGCCAGCCACACATGTTCCTCCATCCACTGCAACGGCTCTGCCCGCCACACATGTGCCTCTATCCACTGCCACGGCTCTGCCCGATGTGCCTCCATCCACCACTACGTCTCTGCCTGATGTGCCTCGATCCACTGCCCCGGATTTGCCCACTTAGCCTCCATCCACCGCCACGGAGTCTAATAAGTCTTATTAGTAAGAAGTATTAGCAACTTCACATTATGTATTTATTTTCTGTAGTGAGTGACCTTTCACAGCCTCCACAAGATTTTAATGGACAGGTGGATTTAGATCTGTTTTGGAAAGCACTGACAGGAGAACAAATTGCTCGAGGATTTTTTTCAAGTAAGGGAATTGAATATATCAAGAATGGCATGTCATCATTATTTCAGTGTTTTCAGGGGTGTAATATAAATTAATTGATGTACTAATATGTTTGTTTGTCCTAAAGGTTAAAAAAAACAATCGATTTTGTGTTCCACCTAGTTACAACTTCTGGGCACCCTGGATTGGGAGTAAGACGCAGAGTGAATGTTGTTCTCAACACTGAATTTGAGAAACTGCACAAAGCTAAAACTGCAGACTAAAGAGAAATAACTGTCTCTAAAGATCGCTTAAAAGATGAACTTTCAAAACAGAAAGTAAAATATTTATTCCTAATTTTTGTATTGTCAGTGTTGGCATTTTATTTCACATGTGTGCTTTATGTGATAGGTGGAAGTGATAAGAAAACTGTGTCAAGAGTATGGTTTAGATGCTAAAGGCTCTCGCACAGATCTACTCCTGCGACTTTTGGAGGAGATGATATCAAGGGAGGCCTATGACAAAGTTTTTGAAAAGATTTGGGCCGCTTCAGGTAAACCGCAATGTTGCACATTAAAATATTACAAATAAATCAGAAATCTGCAAAGTCACATAGCTATGGCACTGATTGGGAAGTGACTGGTGGTGTTGTGGTGGTCTTTTCTTTCTTCAATGAACAGCCACGTCTGATAGTTTTGATTTCAGAAGAATACTTTATTGTCGACAACAAAGGAGATTTTTCAGGAGACCCCCAGCAGCATCTCTGCCTGAAAACTCTGCCTCACTGATGTTCTGGTCTGCTTATATCCTCTTTTCCAGCTGTTTTTCACATTGTTCTACATTTGTCACACAAGATTCAAACTAGTTTCAACCCTCAAACCAAACCTGTTTACCATATATCTTGTCCATCTAACCTAACCCTGTTCACTATATATCTTGTCCATCTAGACTAACCCTGTTCACTATATATCTTGTCCATCTAGACTTTACTGTTTTAACAGATGTTGCTCTATTCTCATGCATTTCTTGTGACACCTTAGTTGTTCACTCAGGCTATATCTCCTTTTTAACTCTACATAATACCTTGATTCTTCTAATGGTATATAAGTCTACAATCAGATTAAACACATACAATTTGATTATATAGGTTAATTTCACACTTTAAAGAGAAAAATCCACTTCATAATATCCCTCCTCTTAAGACTTAAAGTCTTAATATTCTTGCTTTTGGCCCATAGTGCAACTCCATGATTCAGCCCTAAGTTATACTACTTAATGACAAAAATATATGTCACGGTATTATTACAAATGACCAGATCATATAATTGCACTTTGGAATAAAATTAAGCCAAACATCTGTGTCCGGTCTTGACGAGAACACAGTAAAAGACTCAATTCTATTATGTCATTATATCACAAGAGGTAATGCTTTAAGCATACATGTTGTTATATACTTGCTTCTGGGGGTCACAGTTATTTAACACACAGTAAAGAATAGAAATATACTAAATCAAAAATAAACATACACAATCACAATATATTTATATATCACAATACACATTGTTCTAATCTACCAACCACACACATAATAAGTAGAGTATGTCGATCTTCAGCCCAGATACTTTGCGTATCGTAGAGAGCCGCCATTTTGGGGTAGAGGTTGACTAGCACTTACACCCAAGGCATGGATCCTCATTATTCATCATCCTCCTCCTCATCTGAACTATCTGAATATTCATCACTTGTTACTGTTTTTGATTCTAAATTTGGTTGATATACCCATTTTTGAGGAAGCCCATTCTGATTATTTACTAGCATTAATTTCTCAATTTCCTGACATTCCAGTATTGCCATTTGTTTTGCTGTGGCTTTGATGACCAATGATCTTAATATTGGAAAGACACAACAAAATAATAATCCTCCCATTCCCACTGCAACTCCTAAAAACATTCCCATTTTTGCTAACCCAGCTCCCCATGCTCCAAGTTTCAGATCCAACCAATCCCATATCTTTTCATCTTTTCCTGCATTCATAGCCATTTCTTCTTGCAATTTTTTCAGTTTTGTCATGGCTTTTGTAAATGTTCCTTCTGGTGCAGTATTATTTGGAATATATGTGCAACATTGGCTGCCAAAAAAAACACACACACCTGACTTATCTGCTAATATCCAATTGAGTGCTAATCTATTTTGCCAGGTCATCTTACTAGTTGCATCTAATTGTTCTCCTAATGATATTAAAGCTTCATTAGTGTAATTTATGAATCGCTGCTGATTATAGTAAATATAATTTATCCACTCTGTGTTTTTATTTGGAGAAATCCAAAGAAGTATTGATTCAAGTCCTGATTTAATTTCATCTCTTGCTTTGAATTGATTTGGTATACCTCTGGGTTGCCCTATTGCATCTATATATACTTGTGGATCTGGGCTATAACTTCTTTTGAGCCTATGGTTAATTGTGTTATTATTTCCGAATGTAGTTTCTAAATCCCATTCTACTATTTGAACTTCTTGTACTAACCTCACTCTAGTACACTTTCCTCTCCATCCTAGGGGCAAGGAGGATAAAAGCTTTCTGTTCCCACATACCCAGAAGAAATCTGCTAGTGACAAAGTTTGATCTTTATACCTGTCTATGTCGGGTAATGCTATGGTCTGATTTTCACAATTTTCTGCTGGAGTTATTATTTTTCCTTTTTGTGTTCCTGTCCCTCGAAAAGGTGGGAAGTCATGAGAATCATCATAGTTTCTAACCTTTTTTGTATCTAAATTCCAAATAATACTGCATCTTCCTTTAAACTGTCCCACATTAATGACTCCTGTGGGCTTAACAAAACACTCATACTCTTTACTATAGTCAATAGTATACCATGATGGAATCTCTATAGGGCCATTTTGCATCTTAAGCTTTTCACTAATGCCAAAACTTCTACATTTAGTCCTTAATCTAGCTACATGTTTAAAAAGGAGACGGTGTTTAGGATGGCTTAGGTAGCCTAAGCATTCAGCTGGACAAAAAAGTCTCAGCTCTTTCTCCATATGGCAAAAGTCTCTGTTGAACTGAGCACAATGTTCATAAGTGTATGGATTAGGAACAACTACTACTTGGCTCATTGGAGTCTTTGTACAAAACAGACAGTCTTTTTTTTTAATCTCTGCTGTAGTATATGCTGCCCATTCAAACCACTGATTACTTTGCGCCATTTCCCAAAGTTCATCCAGTTTATTGTTGTCTCCATATAAACTGTAATTTATCTCCACATTCCTTCTCTGTTTTCCGGCTACTTCTAGTGTTCTTTCAGCCAGGCTTGAATTAAGGTTTTGCTCCACAAATGACTGAATTGTTGTTAATACAGGTGTATAATTGAATGTTTGATTTATGTAATTCAAGGTTATGTTGTCTTGTGGAGGTAAGGCAGTGTGGTTCAAATTATTGGGCTCTGGAGTTTTGAGGTTTTTTACAGCTTGAGAGGTGTGATTAACAGGTTGACTCGTTGAATGTGCAGTGGTGGTATTTTCCATCCCTTCAATTTGTTGCATCTTTATCATATTTAGGCATACTATAAGAGATATAAGTTTTATGCTTCTATTCACCTCCTTCTGCCACATTTTGCACATCATTGTCTCCTGCTGAGTGGTTTTCTTTCTCACTTGTTCCTGGCTGGTGTCTTTCTCCTCCGGACTTTTCTGTTGGAACTCTTGTGCAGTGATTCAGATGATACCAACAGGTACTGCCTTCCACTTGGACAGCTGTTGGAGTTGCTCTAATGACTCGATATGGTCCTTCTCTCCTAGCCTCATTCCATTTCCGCCGGAACACCTTTAGATACACCTGGTCACCTGGCACAACTGGACCTAGCGTCTCTGCTTTCTCCCGAATCTCCTTTCTGGATTCCTGCACATAAATAGCTTTGTGTATGGCAGTTAGATTCTTCATGTATGACCGTAATTCCATTTGCAATTGTTCTAATGGGGGTCCTTTATATGGACCCCGGCAAAACGGTGCAGGCATGGGGCGACCGGTTAACATTTCATGCGGTGTTAAATGTGTGTTCCTGTTAGTTTGCATGCGATAACTCATTAAAGCCAGAGGCAAAGCATCAACCCAGTTAAGTTTAGTACTTGCACATATTTTATTGAGTTTGGCCTTGATGGTTCCGTTGACTCTCTCAACCATTCCTTGAGATTGTGGATGATAAATGCATCCTAATCTTTGCTTGATTTTCAATTGTTGGAGTATTTGTTTAACTGTCTTTTGTATGAATGCTGATCCATTATCTGAACTTATTTCTGATGGTATTCCAAATCTAGGAATTATTTCTCTTGTTAGAAATTTAATAACAGTTCCTGCTCCCTGATCTGCTGATGGCACGGCCTCCACCCACCTGCTAAACCTGTCAATTACCACAAGCATGTATCTTTTACCTTGCACTCGTTTTATCATATCCACATAGTCCATCACTAAGTGTTTGAATGGCCCTTCTGGTATTGGTATATGACTTATTGGTGTTGCTGTTCCCTTTCTCACATTGTATTTTGCACAAATTTCACATGTGGACACAAATTCACTAACCATTGCATTTAAATAAGGAGACCAATATCCTTGCTGTTTAATTTTCCTTATCACTTCACCTTTTGCACAATGATCAAATCCATGTGCATCTGCAATGAGAATATTTAGTAATGACGTTGGTGCAACAATTTGCCCTTCATGAGTACGCCAAATATTTAGTGAATCTTTTTTTGCTCCCCTTTGATGCCACATGGATTGTTCATAGACACCTGCTTGTTGCTGTATTCGCACAATATCATCTAATTGTGGTTCAGGTTCTATAAGCACAATAGGAGTTAGAATTGCTACCTGACATCCTGATGCTTTTTTAGCTTCTGAATCAGCTGCATTATTTCCCTTAATGACAAAATCATTTCCTTTTTTATGAGCTTGACATTTGATGACTGCTAGTCGTTTTGGTTGCATCATAGCCGAAATTAATTGACCTATTTGTTCAGCATGTTGGATAGAAGACCCATCTGTTTTCTTGAAACCTCTTTGTTTCCACACTGCCCCAAACAAATGACATACACCATGTGCATATGCTGAATCAGTGTAAATGTTAGCTGTTTGTCCTTTTGCTAACTGACATGCTGCTGTAAGAGCTTTTAATTCAGCTAACTGAGCAGAGCACGGTTGTACACACTGTTGGGATATTATTGGTACAAAATTCTCTTTTTCCTTTTTTACTACTGCATATCCTGTATGAATTCCTAAATGGTCTCTAAAGCTAGAACCATCTACAAAATATGTGACTTCTGTCTCAGGGAGGGGTATAGATTCCAGATCAGGTCTTAATCTAGTAAATGCCAATGAGTTAGCTACACAGTCATGTGGCTGTCCTTCAAAAGCCAATGGAATTAACTCAGCTGGGTTCACTGTCTTGCATCGTTTAATGGTAATGTCTGGATAAGTCAAAAGTGTGTAGTATGCCAAAATGCGGGCCTGAGTAAGCACAAATTTCCCTTGCTCTATTAATTCCACAGTTTTGTGATGTGTATAAATAGTAACTGGATACCCCATGGTTATTGTAGATGCTTTCTCATAAGCATAATACACTGCTGCCAGACCCTGTTGGTGACATGGTGGGTACCCCTGTGCTGTATTGTCTAACTTAGTGCTATAGTATGCTATAGGCTGTTTTTTCCTCCCACTACATGTTTCTTGCAGTAATACAGCTGATGCATATCCATCAGCTCTATTTGCTACGTACAAGAAAAATTCTTTGGAATAATCTGGGTTCCCCAATGCAGGTGCTTTTTGAAGTTCTTTTTTTATTGACTCAAATGCTATGATTGCATCTGTGTTCCATTTTACTGGATTTTTTAAGTTTTCTACTCCTGCCTGTTTCATGATTTCTCTCAAAGGTGCTGTTTTTATAGCATAATCCTCCACCCAATCTGCACTGAAACCAGTTATTCCTAAAAATGTCATCATCTGTCCCACAGTCTGTGGCAATGGTGATTTACTTATACCTTCTAATTGATCTGGAGCTATGGCTCGTGTGCCAAAGGCAATCAATCGTCCTAAATACTCAACCTGCGACTGGCAGTATTGTGTTTTATTTTTCGATACTTTGTGACCTCCTTCAGCTAACTTAGTTAGTACTTTGATGGAATCTCTATGGCATTGTTCCAGGGATGGAGAGCAAATAATTAGATCATCTACATATTGTATTTATGTACTCTCCATCATCAGATCCTCCAAATCTGCTTTAAGAACTTGATTGAATACATGTGGCGAGTGTTTAAATCCTTGTGGCATTCTCGTGTATGTATATTGTTTACCTGCATAGGTAAATGCAAACAAGTACCTACTTTCCTCTGCCAATGGTATACTGAAATAGGCTGAACAAAGATCAATTACAGTAAAGTACTTGGCATCAGGAGGGATATTTGTCAATAGAGTATGAGGATTTGGAACTTCAGCAGTAAAATCTTCCACTATATCATTGATTGCCCTTAGATCATGAACCAGACGCCATCTGGTTTTGTCTGGTTTGATTACAGGCATAATTGGAGTATTACAATAACTGGTTGTTTCTACCAATACTCCTGCTTTCACCAATCCTTCAATAGTGTTTCTTATGCCTGCTTCCGCATCAGGTCGTAAAGGGTATTGTGCTTTTCTAGGCAGCTGTGCATTTGGTTTAATTTTAACCCTCACTGGGCTGGCTGATTGAATTAACCCAACATCTGAATCATGCACTGACCATAATTTAGTTGGTACTTGACTTTCCATTTCCTTAAACAATTCAGTAGCTGAAGTATGTATCGGTTCTGACATTGCATTCATTTGTGTCATTTTTTCTTGACTGAGAAGTACTTCCTGAGGTATTCCCAACAATTTGGTTGCACACACAATTTTGATGTAATTTTTATCAGAAGACTGAAAAATCAATGGATGTTCTGTAGCCTCCCACCTGCTCTCTTCGGCCTGTTTCATCATTGGGCCCAAGTCTTTTGTTTCCCAATTTTTTCCCACATACATGGCTATATGTGGAACTGAATCTATTACATTAAACCATTTCTCTACAAATCCTTCTCTTGGTATATGTAATGCTGCTCCCTGTTGTCCTACAATCATGTATTGTGACACAATTTCAATTTGTTGTCCCTCAGTATTTTCTTGCCATTCCTTTTCTATGCCCAAATCTCTATTTGGATCATATATCATTGTACAATGAAACCCTGATTGTAGCATTTGGGATTTAGGAATTTGTGCTTCAATGTATTTTCCCCATTTATTGATTGTTTCCCTTACTTCTTTGTCTATTTGCCCTATCCAGTAAATATTAGCCTTTGGTTCTGCAACCATCATTTGAGTTTCAATTCCTTTTGCGTCAATATATACACCCTCAGGAGAACACCAAATGTGTAAACCTAATTTACATAGTGCATCTCTTCCAAGTAAATTGACAGGAGTCTGAGTTGAGACAAGAATGGGGAGAGTAACACTTTGATTTTTAGTTTCTATGCACACTGGAGAGGTCATTGGAATCAACTGTGTTTTTCCCGAGAATCCTATGGTCTTTGCATATTTACCAGACAGGGGAAGATGGGCAGCATAATTGGAATTAATAGAAGTGTATACAGCACCTGTATCAAGAAGCATTGGTATTGTTTTACCCTCTATTTTGATTGGTAGCATAGGTTCCTGACTAGAATTTGTTGTTATCATTGGAAGCTGATTTTCCCCTGCAGGATTCTCTGGGCCCCATCAATATCCCTGATTTGGACCTCTATATGAATTAACTGGGCCTTTATTTGGATTTGGATAGGGCTGATGCCATCCCCCCCTATCACCCCGAGGAGACTCCCATGGATTTGTGGGGCAATCTCTTTTGTTGTGGCCTGTTTGACCGCATCCCCAACAGACACCAGGAGGCGTCAGAGCATAGGGTCTGCTTGTCCCCTTGTGCTCTTTCTGTGTTGACCTTTTCTGCCACCTTGTTGCTGCTGCTGCTGCTGCTGGCTGCTGTGTGTAGACGTTAATGACTGGTGGGGCCATCTGGTTTTGGTGAGGTGGGTAAACGGCAGATGAGCTTGGCTGAGTCCCTGGTGGTGCTGTTGTAACTGGAGCCATCAAAGCTTTGTCCCCCTCCTCTGTCACTACAGCTGCTTGGACCTTCTTTTTGCTTTTTCTGGTCAGTTCCTCCAGCTGTAGCTGAGTTAGTTTTCTCTGTAACTCACTCTCTTGCTTTTTGAGTCTTTGTTCAGTCTTTCTGTACTTGTCAACAGCATGGGACACATAATCACAAAACTCCTTATGTGGTTTAGAGTTTAGGCCAACTACATCTTCCAGTCGGCTTTTAACTGCACAAGGCAAAGAGTCAATTATGGCTTGTCTAAACAGTGTAGCCATTATTGGGTCCTTTTCAGGATCACCCTCAGTGTCCTCCCTCCATCTTTTTAAATGTCTTTGCACATATGCTATTGGGTTTTCAACTTCCCCCAGCTGGTCCCCTTTTAACATCTTTGGGTCAAGTCTGAGAGGATATTCGGCACGTAGAGCCAACCATATTGCAGGTCTAAACGGATCAAAAACAGTTCCATCAGCGTACTGAGAGCTCACAGCTCTTTCCAGGTCGGCAGCTTGGAAAATTTCCCCCATCTTTGTAACTCCGACAGTTTTTGCAAGTAAAGCCTTAATATCACCAATAGCAAGCATCCTCCCCACAGTGTTTTCTTCAAAGATCTTAATCCACTTTGCTGCCCCCTCGTGAATGTTTGGGAGTTTACTAGCAAGGCCCTCCAAATCCTGAGATTGCCACGGAATGTATTGACCCTGTGTCCCTTTAATTAAGATTGGAAATTGTGGAGCAAATGACCTCTGTCTTTGTCCTCTTCCACTTTTTCCCTCTTCAACTGAAGACTCCTCCAATTCACTCTCATTTTCTCTACTGTCTGAGTGCACACTTCTCTGTTTTATCAGGTCATTTGTATCTTTTAATATTTTTTCTGTGTCTTTCCTTTTTATAAATTCAATTTCTTCACCTCCCCCTTCTGCCCCAATTTCCTTGTTATAACGTCTCAATTTTCCTAATGCTTCATCATTCTCCACTTTGTTTTCACATTCAGTGTTCATTTTTTCTAATGCCTCCCGTGCTTGTTTATAACAATCGAGTGGTATATATGTCATACTTTCTTCCTCCCCCATTTTTTTAGGTTTTACCTCTTTTCCTACATCTGTTTCCTCCATCTCTATTTCTCCCTCTATTTTAAACTCCCCTGCTACCCCCATCACACCTTTTAGAATTGGAAACTGCCCTTCTGACTGCATATAAGGTGGAGGGCTAGAGAACATTTTTTCTTTAGCTTCTGTTTCTTTTTCTGTTTCTTTCATAATTTTTCTTGCCTTTTTTATACTTTTCAGTTTATCCTGTCCTTCTTTTTTAAACAGATTAAGAACTTCTAGTTCCTTTGCTCTTTTTGCTTCTTTTTTCTCTTTGTCATGATGCCTTTTGTTTTATAGTTTTTTATCAATACCTCCAATTCACCACATAACTCTACATCAAATGACCCTCCTGCTGGCCATTGTGTCACCATATTTTTTGTTCTCAGCTGCCACTTTTTTGAGTATTTGTTGATCAGATCTTTACAAAGCGGATATTTTAATCCCAGACTTTCCACTGGAGTGTTTGCCATAGTTCTTCCTCTCTCTGTACTCACAATATTATCTTACTTTTCGTTATATTTTTATAAATCTCTTTTGCTTTCTTTTAACCCGTCTTACTATCAGTGTACCCACTCTTTATTTTTATTAAGTCTTACTTCAGTCTACTTTTTACTTTATATTATTTATTTTATATGCACACTCAATTATTTTTCTTTATTTTATCCCCCACTTTCTCCTTTGTGATCCTTTGAACATCTATCTCTTTAAATACTTTGTCTTCAACTTCACAATAGTCTACTCTCCCATAGACCTAAATCGCAGTATTTAATCTTGCATTAATCTTTTTTTGCCTTTTCTCTAAGTCACATGCACTCTCACTCAACCAAACATTCTTTCATTCCACCTTTATTGCAAACACACTTCTAAATTTCATTCATTCAGTGTCCCGTTTATCCTAACGGGCTTATACACTCACATCAGTTTTTGCTGCAAACATTCATGTACCCTGCATTCGTTCTTCATCCCTTTTTATGATAAAGGGCTTATTCTTTCATATATTCCTCTCAATGTGACACTAGGGGCGTCCGTCTCTAGACAATCTCACTTAAGAGACATTCAAGAGGGGGGGCGCCACCTTTTGCCCACCAATACGGAATTTATTGCCTCACACACACAGTCAGCCACTCGCACACAGACACAGAAACCTACACTTAAATAAAACTCAATACACTATACTCTTCTTGAGTAACCTGCCTTTCAGACCTTCAATTTTTCCTAAAACTGAACCGATAACCACAGGATTTTCACTACACTCTTCTTGAGTGACCTGCCTACCCATGCAGCCCTTTGCTTATCTCCTCAAACAAAGCGGTATCGTAGGACTTTGTGCACGTCTCTTTTCTTAATCTGCTTTTAACTTCCCAACTATCACCACAAATTAGCAACTGCAACTTTCATCTAGTTCAGATATCTCTAATATGAGTAACAATTACAAGTTAATGTTTAAACAATGTCCATCAAGGCCCACTCATTGTTAAACACAGATTGTTGCATGCAACACTTTTCTTCTGAAATCAAAACCCTATTTCACTTTTTAGTTCTTTAAATTTGGAAAAACAGTTCAAGTGCCTTTACCATGACAAGCAGATTCTGGCAGAGCAACAAAACTTGTAAGCAAAAATCGCTGCTCACCTGATTTTCGTGGCCACGGTTCTGTTGCTCTTCCAGCTCTGCAAGCGTGGTCGTCACTGTCCTGCTCCTTTCCGGCCCACCCAGGGACGCCAATAATGTGGTGGTCTTTTCTTTCTTCAATGAACAGCCACGTCTGATAGTTTTGATTTCAGAAGAATACTTTATTGTCGACAACAAAGGAGATTTTTCAGGAGACCCCCAGCAGCATCTCTGCCTGAAAACTCTGCCTCACTGATGTTCTGGTCTGCTTATATCCTCTTTTCCAGCTGTTTTTCACATTGTTCTACATTTGTCACACAAGATTCAAACTAGTTTCAACCCTCAAACCAAACCTGTTTACCATATATCTTGTCCATCTAACCTAACCCTGTTCACTATATATCTTGTCCATCTAGACTAACCCTGTTCACTATATATCTTGTCCATCTAGACTTTACTGTTTTAACAGATGTTGCTCTATTCTCATGCATTTCTTGTGACACCTTAGTTGTTCACTCAGGCTATATCTCCTTTTTAACTCTACATAATACCTTGATTCTTCTAATGGTATATAAGTCTACAATCAGATTAAACACATACAATTTGATTATATAGGTTAATTTCACACTTTAAAGAGAAAAATCCACTTCAGTGTACAGCTCTGGGAGGTAGAAGTGGCCTGGTCTGACACTGTGGTGTATTGTTGCTTTTGTGTGGGGCAGTGTGTCTACCTATCACCTGGAGATGGGGAGACTTGTCTTCTCTTCACTGTCGTCTTCTCCTGCCACCCCCCTCTTCTCACTATACTTTGTTCTCTTTTGCTGTTACTACATACATGCACATTGTGGCTTCATCCAAAAATAGTGTTTAAATCATTACTTTTTTTTGTTGAACAAAATTATGGTAAACAAGTGTGCAGTATCAAATTCATGGTATAATTCATGATATAATTCAGGGTGTACTCATTGTCTAAATAAATCCATAAAATGAATATAAATAAATATGAATAAAAAATACCATGAAATATGATGTACTGTGCTTATATTACTCAATTTTAATTTGTATAGCCCAATATCACCTTAGAGGGCTTTCCCAAAGTTGACTTGATTGGATATATTAGGGGCAGGGTGAAGACACATCCATACAGCTGAGAGGTGAGGTCCAGGCGACCATATGTCAGGACAGGGAACAACATTGTTTATAAAGAACACATTCTTATAACACTAAGGACAAAGTGGGGGAAAAGTGAGTGAGAAGGTCAGAGCAGAGATGCCCCTTACTCTGAAGTGCTGCATCTTTAAAGTTTTTCAGTCAACATTGTTAAGGTTAACGTCACTGCCGTCCATCATAACATATGGTCATTTAAGGCTCAGTATCATTCATGGGATTTGATTATGCATTCTATTCAATTTGCTTATCTTTGTTGTATGTGTGTCTGTTCCAGGAGGTTGGGCTGTCATCATGTGTCCTTGTGGCATAGTCTACAGTATAAAATGTAATCTGCGAGCAGAAAGTCCACGGGATTTTGCAGATATGCTTCTGCTTGGAAGCATCTGCCTAATGTTGTTAGGGGTTCGAGCGCGAAGCGCTGAAACCCTATTGTTTTTGTTAGGATTTTTATTAGGGGTTCGAGCGCGAAGCGCTGAAACCCTATTGTTTTTGTAAGGATTTTTATTATTTATTATTATTAGGGGTTCGAGCGCGAAGCGCTGAAACCCTATTGTTTTTGTTAGGATTTTTATTAGGGGTTCGAGCGCGAAGCGCTGAAACCCTATTGTTTTTGTTAGGATTTTTATTATTAGGGGTTCGAGCGCTTCGCGCTGAAACCCTATTGTTTTTGTTAGGATTTTTATTATTAGGGGTTCGAGCGCGAAGCGCTGAAACCCTATTGTTTTTGTTAGGATTTTTATTATTATTAGGGGTTCGAGCGCGAAGCGCTGAAACCCTATTGTTTTTGTAAGGATTTTTATTATTATTATTATTATTAGGGGTTCGAGCGCGAAGCGCTGAAACCCTATTGTTTTTGTTAGGATTTTTAGGGGTTCGAGCGCGAAGCGCTGAAACCCTATTGTTTTTGTTAGGATTTTTATTATTATTTAGGGGTTCGAGCGCGAAGCGCTGAAACCCTATTGTTTTTGTTAGGATTTTTAGGGG
>NW_026613721.1:5000-50368 GCF_903798145.1 Danio aesculapii | reverse complement strand
TTTGAGTTACTGTTGCCTTTCTATAAGCTGGAACCAGTCTGGCCATTCTCCTCTGACCTCTGGTATCAACAAGGCATTTGCGCTCACAGAACTGCCGCTCACTGGATATTTTCTCTTTTCTGGACCTTTCTCTGTAAACCCTAGAGATGGTTGTGCGTGAAAATCCCAGTAGTTTCTGAAATACTCAGACCAGCCCATCTGGCACCAACAACCATGCCACATTCAAAGTGACTTAAATCACCTTTCGTCCCCATTCTGATGCTCGATTTGAACTGCAGCAGATCATTTGAGTTGCTGCCATGTGATTGGCTGATTACAAATTTGCGTTAATGAGCAGTTGGACAGGTGTACCTAATAAAGTGGCCGGTGAGTGTAATCTGCAAATAGAGTAAGCAAAATGTCAAAATGAAAAACAAGATTATTCTGCTTACCCCATTGGCAGATTATTTTGCTTGTTTTAAAGGAAAACTCACTTAATTTTGACATTATTTCAGAAAACAAGACTATAGTTTTTAGTTGTCTAGAAAATGCTTCTTGATTTAAGCGTTTTTAGATATTTGGACTAGAAACAAGACAAAACCTCTAAGTAAAGCACTCCCAAATCTGCTTTCCAGTCCAGTTTAGCGTCCAAACAAACTGTTTGACGTTCACAGATAAACAGGTTTTTTTCCTCAAAACAACAACAGAAGGACAGTCAGATAATCGTGGCGAAGCACCGATTGAGAACGTGTCGGCCACAGTGCACTGTGCTCAAATAAATACGCCTGAAAGCGACATAAATAACGCGTGACCTGTACCTGAGCTGGACTCGTAGCACCGTTTGGAGGAGAGCAGCGTGGGTCAGACGTCGCCCTCCGCAGGATCAACAGCTTCTTTATAGTGCAAAAAGCCAGTTTCTCCAGGACTAAAACGCTTTGACTCTCAGCTGCTGAACTTCAGTCCGCCAGAGAGATGAGGCTTCGGGAGCGTCACTGGATGTCTAGGTGGAGGTCTGGAGAAACACATACAGCTGAAGTCAGAATTATTCCCCCTCCTGTCAATTTTTTTTCTTTTTAAAATATTTCCCAAATTATGTTAACAGAGCAAGGTATTTCCACAGTATTTCCTATAATATTTTTTCTTCTGGAGAAAGTTTTATTTCAGCTAGAATGAAAGCAGTTTTTAAAATTTTTATTCCATTTTAAGGTTAATATTATTAGCCCCCTTAAGCAATATTTGTTGTCTACAGAACAAACCATCGTTATACAATAACTTGTCTTATTACACTAACTTGCCTAATTAACCTATAGTTAAGCCTTTAAATCATACCTGCCAACACTCCCGTTTTTCACGGGAGTCTCCCGTATTTCAGACCGATCTCCTGCCCATCTCCCGGAAAACTCACGCAATTCCACCATACCCCCCCCAAGCCCCCCACCCCCTCAGCTTTTTGGTTTAGTCCCCATCAAGCGGCAACCTCCCGCTCTCCCTCGGGAAGCCAATACGGAAGTAACTGAAACTGCAATTCATCAAAATTCCGCTAGTCCTGGCTCCATAATAGAGCAAATTGCAATTGAGCCCACTGTTAGAATGGCCAACTTTACAGCAGAAAAAAAGGTGTTTACAGCCTGGTACAAAGAACGATTTTGGTTCATATAGCTATTATTACCCTCCGTGACAACTGTGAGGGGGGTGAATTTTTTTATAACTCATCCATTTCCTTTATATTAGGTTATATTAAGTTTGCATAATTAAGGGCGTGGCCACTTGAGTGACAGCTAGGTCTCGCTGGTCACCGTCACTTCACCTCAGTTGAATCCGGCAGATTAGCCACTGATCTCGGCATATTCATCATATTTTTGTGTTGTTTTATGTGGCTTTACACAGTCAGCTGCCTTTTGGACTTATTTCTTACAATTATCAGATGATATGGCATGCTGTGTGCACTTAATTGTGCTCACAAACCATTCATGTGGCCTCGTTTCCCATGTGAGGAAAGTTATATACTTGTATACCATCTCTATAAATGTGTGTGTTTTATTTAAGATCATTTATCATTAATATTTTTCTTTAGACCTGTAAAGCACTCCAGAATGTGACAGATTTATTAGCTGTAGGCTCTAGAACAGTCATATGAAGCGTTATCATACAGTGTTATGCTGGAGTTCATCAATAGTCTTGCATTTACTAACACACACTATATCTGAAGTGTTTGGAAGTAATTTGCGTTTCCTCTTGTAGAAAAACGTCATAAGAACAATGCTTAGTGGCTCAATGTATGACTACAGTGTTTTTAAAAGTCTAAACACTTTATTGATATAGTGTACAGCCAAGCACATGTGGTCAGAACACAAACGAGTCGCAGGTAATAAAGTATCAAGCGTTTCTCCCAAAGTAAAGTCTGTCTGCCAGGTCTAAGCAAAGTGCCAGCAGGTGTCTGTAGCTCCGCTCACTCTCCGCCTCTTTGCCCTTGTTTGGTATCCCGTCGTGGGTGCGATGACGCGCGAACAAAATGGCGACGGTTGGCCGCGCCTACTTGTAGCTTCTTTTGCAGTTTTCAGAAACCTATGAGTGACGTCACGGATGCTACGTCCATATATTTTACAGTCTATGGTCCCCATGCGCACCGAACCCAACAGGCAACAACCATCTTCATACCTGCTCCCCAGTTCTTCAGTTCGCGCACCCCCGGATAAAATCTCCCAGATGTCACACTGGACTTTTCTCCCCATAGACTTCCATTCATATGCACGTGAATGCGTCAGACCGGAAATGCAAGTTTGTGCGTCAATTTTCGAAAGCTTGGTGAACTCTGACCTGTAAAATCGCATCACATGATTGCGTGAGACCAATCGAAGATCAAAACAACATTTCGCAGTACTACAGGATAATCTTGTTTAACTCCGCCCCTTTTTGCAGCGCCGTACTACAGAATGTCGCATGCTCAAACTTTAGTGTGAGTTTGAGCATGCGACATTCTGTAGTATGTCGCTGCGAAAAGGGGCGGAGTTAAAGATGATTAGACATTTAACAAAGCATGCGATTGGTCCATATTTTGAATTTCTGTCCAGTGATGTTTTGACCCTTGGTTGGTCTTACGTAGTCATGTGATACGATTTGCGTATGAATGGAAGTCTATGGGGAGACGCAGTGGTGCAGTAGGTAGTGCTGTCGCCTCAGCATGCGACATCTCCCAGATTTTATGATCCGAATGTTGGCAGGTATGCTTTAAATGTCACTTTAAGCTGAATACTAGTATCTTGAAAAATATTTAGTCAAATACTATGTGCTGTCAGCATGCCAAAGATAAAAGAAATCAGTTATTAAATTTATTATGTTTAGAAATGTGTTTAAAAAATCTTTCAATAAACAGAAATTGGGGCAAAAATACACAGGGGTGATAATAACTGTATATCATGAAAAATAGGTAAACATTAATAAAGAGAAATCATCTTTACAATTGAACCTTGGTGGATATGTGTTCAAAACAAATGGAAGATGTGAAAATTTGTTTATTTTTGCAACAACGAAGCTGACCTTGTGGGGACATTTGTGTGTGTGTGTGTGCACCTGCAGGGCTGTGGTGGAGCAGGTCGTGGGACGGCTGATTTGGGGACTGGTGCAGGGAGTCTGATGTTGGATGGGTTTCTCATCACTCGACCCAGAGGATCCGCAGGAAGAGGTTTCTGAGGAGGACTGGGCTTCTCAAACGCCTGCACGGATTAAACATTCATTCAGAAAACATGATACACAAACACCACGACAAATGAGCTCTTTTATATTGTAATCTACATTTTCAAAACAATAATGAAACCAAATGGAAAACCTATTCACTAAAGCTGCGGTCACACTGGACTTTTCTCCCCATAGACTTCCATTCATATGCACGTGAATGCGTCAGACTGGAAACGCAAGTTTGTGCGTCAATTTTCGCAGTTCGTTGCTCTGAGTTCAAGCTTGGTGAACTCTGACCTGTGAAATCGCATCACATGACTGCGTGAGACCAATCGAAGATCAAAACAACATTTCGCAGTACTACAGAATGATCTTGTTTAACTCCGCCCTTTTTTGCAGCGCCGTACTACAGTACTACATGCTCAAACTCTAGTGGGAGTTTGAGCATGCGACATTCGGTAGTATGTCGCTACGAAAAGGGGCGGAGTTAAAGATGATTAGACATTTAACAAAGCATGCGATTGGTCCATATTTTGAATTTCTGTCCAGAGAGGTCATGTTTTGACCCTCGGTTGATCTTACGCAGTCATGTGATATGATTTGCCTATGACTGGAAGTCTATGGGGAGATACAGAGATGCAGTGGTGCAATAGGTAGTGCTGTCGCCTCACAGCAAGAAGGCCGCTGGTTCGAGCCTCGGCTGGGTCAGTTGCTTTTCTGTGTGGAGTTTGCATGTTCTCCCTGCATTCCTGTGGGTTTTCTCCAGGTGATCCGGTTTCACCCACAGTCGAAAGACATGTGGTACAGGTGAATTGGGTAGGCTAAAATTGACCGTAGTGTATGAGTGTGAATGAGTGTGTATGGATGTTTTCTCAGAGATGGGTTGCAGCTGGAATAAAACATCCGCTGCGTAAAACATGTGCTGGATATGTTGGTGGTTCATTCCGCTGTGGCGACCCCAGATTAATATGTATGGAAGTCTATGGGGAGAAAAGTGCAGTGTGACCGCAGCTTAAAACTGCTAAAGATCCATTTCCATAATTGAAATGAGTAATAATTGGTGACAGGCTGTTGAATTATTAGTAAATAATGCACACTTGTGGTGATCAGGCCACACTGTGAGGCAGAGTGTGCATTATTGTCTAATAATTCAACAGATCGATTTCACGAGTCAATTATAACATCTTAAATGTGACCTATTATGCCCCTTTTTACAAGATGTAGAATAAGTTTCCGATGTCTCTAGAGCAGGGGTCCCCAAACTTGTTCCTGGAGGGCCGGTGTCCTGCAGATTTTAGCTCCAACCCTAATCGAACATACCTGAATAAGCTAATCAAGGTCTTACTAGGTATACTTGAAACACTCAGCCAGGTGTGTTGAGGCAAATTGGAGCTAAACCCTGCAGGGACACTAGCCCTCCAGGACCGAGATTGGTGACCCCTGCTCTAGAGTGTGTGTGTGTGTGTGTGTGTGTGTGTGTGTGAAGTTTCAGCTCAAAATACCACACAAATAATGTTTTATAACTCATTGAAACTGACCCTTTTAGGCTTTGATCCTAATTGTGACATTTTGGTGACTGGTGTAGTATAGTGATATCGCGAGAAGAGCGAGACTTGAGAGACGAGAGTTAGAGATCAGACATGGAAGCGCTAAGTTGAGAGTTGTTAATAAAACAGTTAAGTACCTGATTAAAGTCTGATGATTATTGAATTCAACAATACAACATAAATGGCGACGAGGATGAACACTTCACAGATCGACTACGATTATCATTTAATCTTGGAAGATAGGATAAACGGGCGGTCCTGACATGGAAAACGACGCTGCTGCACGGGCACAAGCGCCGCCAGCACATGTGGCTCAGGCACAGTTATCACCGCCTATTTCATTGAACCTCGGAGCTTCGGATTTGTATGCGGAATACAAAACATGGAAAGACTCTTACAGTTTTTTTGAGCTGGCCAGCGGAACAATCAACGCTGCTGATGCGGTAAGACGTGCTACATTTTTGCATTGCATTGGTGCACCTGTGCAGAGGATTTTTGCAAACCTCCCTGGACCTAAACAGACATTTACAGAAACTGTAGCTGCCCTGGACGCTTACTGTACTCCACGGAAAAATGTTGTGCTTGAAAGACACAAATTCAGACTGAGATCTCAACTAAATGATGAAACAATTGACGCATTTGTGAATGCATTAAGGGAACTGGCAAAATCATGCGAGTTCGGCGCTTTAGAAAATGACATGATGCGAGATCAACTCGTAGAGAAATGTGCACTTAGACGGTTGAGAGATAAACTGTTGCAAGAAGAAGGGCTTACACTGGAAAGAGCAATAACTATTGCTAGAATCTGTGAATCAGCCCAAGCTGAATCTAAAGTGCTCTCAGAAAACAGCGCTAAAGAAAAAGATAATCAAGTTTACTTTAACACAACAACTGGCGAAATAATAAAGTCTGCAATAGAGTCAGTCATAAATCTTCTCCTGATGAGTTTTAGAAACCTTAAAGCAATATTGTGTTTTTGAAGAACGTGGTCAGCATTATTTCTCCAGCAGAGGGCAGCAGCAGCTCATCATCTGATTGCTTCTATACTATATCTGCTGCATGATCACTCTCTCCAGAGGTCATGTGACCCACTCATCTGTCCTGATCTAATGACAACCTGCTGCTCATCATCATCATCATCATCTTGACAGGCACTAACATTTAAAGGGATAGTTCCCCCAAAAAGGAAAATTATGTCACTATTTACTCGTCCTTTACTTGATTCAAAGTTTTCTCTTGTGCTGAACAAAAAGAAGATATTTTGAAAAATGTTGGAACCCTGTAACCACTGACTTTCATAGTATTTTTTTTCTTTCTACAATGAAAGTCAATGGGTTTTCAGCTTTCTTCGAATTATTGTACTTAGTGTTTAACAGAATAAAAACACTTCTGGAAACCACTTAAGGAAGAGTAAATAGTGAGTAAAATAATTTCTTTGGGTGAACTATCTCTTTAACATGAATTAATTGGATGTCAACACTGATAGCCCTATTTAAGAATGTAAATCGATGAATCCAATTAATCACATGTAAATACACACAGAGGAAAGCCCCGAAATGAACATCCAAAATTGCATTAGGAGTTAAATATTACTCATTTCCAAATGTCACAAAAGTCAATGAATAAAATATAGCCTGCAGCAATGCTTTGTGACAGTGAGTTTGTCAATCCGACTATTTTAAGCCACGTCAAACCAGTTCTGATGGACTCAGTCTTTATAGTTTGGCCAGATGCTTCATGCTGCCTTTTCTTTGGATTGCATGACTCTCTGAACACACTCGAGCTTTAATACGACACAGAGGTCTAATGAAAGAGGCCCGTTCACACCACTGGAGCTCCAACATTAAACTGTAAAACTATCAGAAAATATCACAGTGTGCTCTAAAAATGAGTTCGAGCTCACCATTGCAACACTGGGGGGGGAATGGAGAACGATAAAAAAGAAAGGAATTCATAAAAGTACAATATACATGCTGGCTTGTAGAGAAGTGTGTTCGTTGTTATTTTTAATAACGCTATTGGTTCAAAGTTATTGATCTGAACAAACCCCCAGCTGTAAGAATCAAACCGGCTGTGCTATTGTGTTCCTCAGACTAATGATTTTCACATATACAGTACGATGATAAAAGTTATCAAAGGACACAAGAAAACATTAGCAGTCGACTATCAGTTACCCAAAATGCTCTAGCAACACCCAGATCTTCCCAGCAACCACCCAGTATCACTAGGAACAATCTATCAAAAGCTCATTATAACCTAGCAATCCTCTAGCAACCACTGCAAATTCCCAAGCAGCCACCTGAAAGTAACCTAGCAACCACTCTGTACCACCAGGAACAACTTGGCAACCTCACAATACCCTAGAAATGACCCAAGAAAACCCTACCAACACAACCAGGCAATACCTTAGTAACCATTCAGAATCAGTCTGAATAATCTAGCAATGCCCAAACAACAACCGAGAATCATAGAGAACACCCTAGCAATCATCTCAAAAGCCTAGCAACCACCAACCAACTACAAAATAATACCATAGCAACCACCTGGAATAACTTAGCACTTAACAGCAGACTAGGAGTAAATACTAAATACCCTAAATGGCAATGCAATAACATAGAACCATACAGAACAGCCTAGCAACCAACGTTCTAACATCCACACCAAATATCTTAGCAACCACCCTACAACACTTTAGCAACCATTCAGAGCCACCTAGGGTACCCTAACAACAGCCAAGCAATAACCCACGAACACAACTTGGCAATACCTTGGTAACTATTCAGAATCACTATGAATTATATTAAAGCAACCTCCTGGAATAACTTAGCAACACTAAATCCATCCCAAACAGCCGCAACAGAATGCCCCAGTAATGCTCAAATAACAACTTACAGCCAAAGAGAACACACTAACAATCACCCAACACCCTAACATCCAAAACAAGCCACCATCAACATCCCAGCCATGCCCAAACAACAACTTACAGCCAAAGAGAACACATTAACAATCACCCAACTCCCTCACATCCCAAACAAGCCACCTGCAACACCCTAGAAACCAAACAGAACACCAAAGCAAAAACACCTAACAGCAGACTAGGAATCAAAACTACCTAAAATACCCTAAATGCCAATGCAATAACATAAAACCATACAGAAGAGCCTAACATTCAACTAACGTTCTACCATCCACACCAAATACCTTAGCAACCACCTAACAACACTCTAGCAACCATTCAGAGCCACCTAGGGTACCCTAACAATGGCTAAGCAATACCCACCAATACAACCAGGCAATACCTTAACCTAGCAATGCCCAAACAACAACCGAGAACCACAGAGACACCCTAGCAATCACCCTAAAAGCCTAGCAACCACCAAACAATGACCAAAGTATACCATAGTATCCACCTGGAATAACTTAGCAACACTCTAAAATCCATCCCAAACAGCCACAACAGAATACCCCAATAATGCTCTAAAAACAACTTACAGCCAAAGAGAACACATTAACAGTCACTCAACACCCTCACATCCAAAACAAGCTCCCAGCAACATCCTGGAAACCAAGCAGAACACCATAGCAAAAACACCTAACAGCAGACCAGCAACCAGGCTATCTAAAATACCCTAAATGCCAATGCAATAACATAAGGCCACACAGAACAGCCTAGCAACAAACTAACGTTCTACCATTCACACCAAATATCTTAGCATCCACCTAACAACACTCTAGCAACCATTCAGAGCCACCTAGGATACCCTAACAATGGCCAAGCAAAAACCCACCAACACAACCAGGCAATACCTTAGTAACCATTCAGAAAGACACTGAATAATCTAGCAATGCCCAAACAACAACCGAGAACACACTAGCAATCACCTTAAAAAGCCTAGCAACCACCAAACAACAACCAAATTATATCAAAGCAACCACCTGGAATAACTTAACAACACTCTAAAATCCATCCCAAACAGCCACAACAGAATACCTCAGCAATGCCCAAATAACAACTTACAGCCAAAGAGAACACCTTAACAATCACCCAACAACCTCATATCCAAAACAAGCCCTCAGCAACACCCTAGAAACCAAGCAGAACATCATAGCAAACACCTAACAGCAGACTAGGAACCAAGACTACCTAAAATACCCTAAATGCCAATGCAATAACATAGAACCATATAGAACAGCCCAGAAATCAACTAACATTCTAACATCCACACCAAGTATCTTAGCAACCACCTAACAACACTCTAGCAACCATTCAGAGCCCCCTAGGATACCCTAACAATGGCTAAGCAATAACCAGGACCACAAAGAACACACCAGCAATCACCTAACACTCAAAACTACCCAGAACACTTCAGCAGCCCCCAAGCCCCCATGGTTTCACCCTAGAAACCATGCAGAAAACCTTACCAACCACCTGACAACACTCTAGTGAATATTCAGAAGACATGACACCCAAGCAACTACTTAATGCTCCAAAAACCAAGCTAGCAATCGCCTAAACCATGCAGAACACCCTAGCAACCAACTAACAACACACTGTCAACATCTAAATCTACAGAGAATACTTGAGCAATGGCCAAACAATAACCTAGAACCAAACAGAACACCTAATGCCCTAACATCCATCCAGTAAATCTCAGCAACCACCTAACAATGCCATAGAAACTACACAGAACACCCTAGCAACCACCTAACAACACTCTAGCAACCATTCAGAACAACATTGAACCCCCTAGCAACCATCTAATGCTCTAACACCCATCCAGAACCAGAATTTTAGCAACCACCTAAAACACCCTAGAATCCACACAGTACACCATATCAACCCCTTAACAAAACTCTAGCAACAACTCAGAACAAGAGACACCCTAGCAACTACATAAAGGCCTAATAACCATCAACAACATCTTAGCAACCGCAACAACATAGCAACACCATAGAAACTACCCAGAACCCCTAATGCCCTAACAACCATCCAGAACATTTAGTAACCATCTAGCAACTTTCTAGAAACCAGACAGAACATGCTAGCAACCATGTAACAACACTCTTGGAATCATTCAGAATAACACAGAACACCCTAGCAACCACCTAAGGTTCTAACAACAATCCAGAACATTTTTGCAACCACCTAGAAACCACACAGAACACCCTAGCAACCACTTAACAACACTCTAGCAACCATTCAGAACACAAGACATCCTAGCAACCACCTAATGGTCTAACGACCATCTAGAACATTTAGCATCAGCCTAGAAACCATATAGAACACCCTAGCAACCAAATAACAACATTTTAGCAACGACTCAGCACAACACATAACACCCTAGCAACCACCCACTGCTCTAACAACCATCCAGAACATTTAGCAACCTCCTAATGCTCTAACAACCATCCAAACCATCTTTTCAACAAACTAGCAATGCCAAAGAAACAACACAGAACATCCTAGCAACCACTTAATGCTTTAACAACTATCCAGAACATTTAGCAACTACCTAGAAACCACATAGAACACCCTAGCAACCAACTATCAAGACCCTAGAAACCACACAGAACACTTTAGCAGCCACCTACTGACCTGTTCATTTAGAACACCCTAACAACTACAATAAAAACACACACAATGCCTTAACAGTACATAGCAACACCCCGGGCAACCACTTCCAACCCCCAAATCACATAGTTTTGCGCGTGTAGTGTTTGCAGCTGGCATGTTTTCTCACCATGGCGATCCTGCAGACGTTGTGGCAGGCCGGGCCGTGGATGGATGGAGCTGCTGGAGAGGGAGTCTTTGTGTATGTGTGTGGAGCGGCTCTGGCTGGAGACGGGTGTGTGTGTGCTGGCGTCAGTGGCAGCGGGTGGGAGAGGTGGAGCGCAGGGCACTGAGGCAGACGCCGCAGAGTGTGGGACGGCAGGACAGAGTCCACCGGTTGCAGAGGAGACCGAGGCTGCAGAAACACACAAATACACAGACACACACACATATCAACACAGAAGTGAGTGCTTAAGGAAACAACTCAAGCAAAAACATGAAAGTTCAGTCTTCATTTACTCATATTAAATGCATTTGACTTCTTGCATCAAATGTTTAAAATGAAACTACATTAAAATTAAATTAAATGTTTAAAGAAAGGCACAAAAGAACCGTTATTATTTGTATAATTTGTACTATTTTATTCTAATATTAGCTTTAATTATTATAAAAAATATAGATTTTTGTGAATTTTTTTAATTAAAAAATATATTATTTTATGATAATTATAAAAATGTACATAAGATTCATAATTTATATTTAAAAAATCTATTTTTAACATTACACAATTTAATTAATATAATTCTTTACATTGTTATTTTATGATATTAAATAATTAATCAAGCAAAAATCTACCATGAAATGTTTAAAATCAAACTAAATTAAAATCTAATTCATTTTTCACAAAAATTTATTTATTTTGTCTTCACAAAAAGGAGACACAAATAACCCATAATTATTACTATTAGAATTATTTAGACTATTACATACTGGTATTAACGTTAATTATTAACAAATAATCGCTTAAATTATTATTATTTAATAATTATTATAAAAATAAAAACTTAGCTTTAGTTTGTTTTTCCAGTTGGTCAGTCATTCATTTTCATTTCTCATTCATTCAGTCATTTTCTTTTTCGGCTTAGTCTCTTTATTAATCAGGAGTCACCACAGCGGAATGAACCGCCAACTTAGGGGGCAATCACACCGAATGCGCTTTATGCGTTGAGGGGCATTTTTGAATGGAGAACATGCAAACTCCACAAAAACTGTGCCAAATGACCCAGCCGAGGCTTGAATCAGCGACCTTTTTGCTGTGAGGTGACAGTGTTACCCACTGCACCACCACGCTGTCCCCGGTCGTTTTTAGATTTTTTTTTAGATTGAACACGATTCAATTATTTAATTATTAAAAAATATATTTGATATTCAACAATAGTTAGAATTTTAATCAGTTCATTATATTTAATGTCAGTTTTACATTCTGTAAAATTGGAAAAGACTAAACAAAAATACGGGGCAGCACGGTGGCACAGTGAGTAGAACGTTTGCCTCACAGCAAGAAGGTCGGCTGGGTCAGTTGGCGTTTCTGTGTGGAGTTTGCCTGTTCTCCCCATGTTCGCGTGGGTTTCCTCCGGGTGCTCCGTTTTCCCCTCATAAGTCCAAAGACATGCGGTACAGGTGAATCGGGTAGGCTAAATTCTCCGTAGTGTATGTGAGTGAATGAGAGTGTGTGGGTGTTTCCCAGTGATGGGTTGCAGCTGGAAGGGCATCCTCTGCGTAAAACATATGCTGGATAAGTTGGCGGTTCATTCCACTGTGGCGACCCCAGACCAAAGTTTTGTTGAAAATCTCTCTCTCTCTCTCTCTCTCTCTCTCTCTCTCTCTCTCTTTCTTTCTCTCTCTCTCTCTCTCTCTCTCTCTCTCTCTCTCTCTCTCTCTCTCTCTCTCTCTCCACAGGGGTAAGCTGTGATTCTCTGCACATCCTCTAATCACAGATCTAAACTGCTTTACTCAGCAACAACCCTGAGATCACAAATGCATCCCCGATCCATCCGTCTGACAGGCGTCTGGGATTTTAGTGAATTGCTGCTGTGTGGTTTGACAGCTAAAGAGCAGCTTTCAAATACCGAATGCTCACTTCGCCTTCACTGCCGATTTCATTAAACAAATCTCTAGATATCTGAAATATCAATGCATGAAGACTTTCTCCAGAAGAAAAAAATATTGTAGGAAATACTGCGAAAAATTCCTGAATCTGTTAAACATCATTTGGGAAATATTTGAAAGAGAAACAAAAATTCAGAGGAGGGCGAATAATTCTGACTTCAACTGCACACTGTGATTCACAAGTGCTTCCCCTTTATTTACAGTGGTGAATTGCATTCTGGGATGTCGATCTCTGCTCTGTTGATTTTGATGTTGAAAATTCAACTCTACAATTGAACAAAGTGACTTTTATTAACATTTTAGTCATTTAAAATAATATAATGTAGATGAAATAATACATAGAGAAATAAATCTGTAAAATGACCGAACGTACTGGCAGATTATTACAAGGTTTTTGTAGCGTAATATACAACACCAACCCAGACAAAATAGCACTTTATACAACATGCTGTGCGAAATTCTGCCGGTAACAGCACTCGTCCAGCCTCTTCACCTTTCACCCTTGTGTATTACTCCGCCCACATGCAGCAACAAGCAGAGGACACTCTACATTTTGACAAATATTGCTGCTGTTGGACAACATAATGTACTTTTGAGGCTTTTTAGGCAAGAATGTAGTTGTTTATATTACAACTATGGAGTTTATTGATAAGGATAGTGCCTATTTTAAATATCTATAACTTCTGAGACACAACGCGTCGGCGGCCATTAGCCTGTCTTTGAACAGAGATGGTTGACGATGTTCATCCACAAGATGGCAACAGAAACCGCATAATAAGCCTTTAGAAGAGAAACGGTGTAATTTTAAACTACAGCTGATCAAATCATTATAAAACAGGTAAATGGCTTTCTAAGTCGGCCTCTCTCTTTTGTGTGTTGTAGTCAAGCGGCAACCTCCCGCTCTCGCTCAGGAAGCCAATACGGAAGTAACTGAAACTGCAATTCATCAAAATTCCGCTAGTCCTGGCTCCATAATAGAGCAAACTGCAATTGAGCCCACTGTTAGAATGGCCAACTTTACAGCAGAAAAAAAGGTGTTTACAGCCTGGTACAAAGAACGATTTTGGTTCATATAGCTATTATTACCCTCCATGACAACTGTGAGGGGGGTGAATTTTTTATAACTCATCCATTTCCTTTATATTAGGTTATATTAAGTTTGCATAATTAAGGGCGTGGCCACTTGAGTGACAGCTAGGTCTCGCTGGTCGCCGTCACTTCACCTCAGCTGAATCCGGCAGATTAGCCACTGATCTCGGCATATTCATCGTATTTATGTGTTGTTTTATGTGGCTTTACACAGTCAGCTGCCTTTTGGACTTATTTCTTACAATTATCAGATGATATGGGATGCTGTGTGCACTTAATTGTGCTCACAAACCATTCACGTGGCCTCGTTTCCCATGTGAGTAAAGTTATATACTTATACACCATCTCTATAAATGTGTGTGTTTTATTTAAGATCATTTATAATTTATAATGTTCTTTAGGGCTGTAAAGCACTCCATAATGTGACAGATTGATTAGCTGTAGGCTATAAAACAGTCATCTGAAGCGTTGTCATACAGTGTTATGCTGGAGTTCATCAATAGTCCTGCATTTACTAACACAGACTATATTTGAAGTGTTTGGATGTATTTCGCGTTTTCCTCCTGTTGAAAAACGTCATAAGAACAATGCTTAGTGGCTCAATGTATTACTACAGTGTTTTTAAAAGTCTAAACACTTTATTGATATAGTGTACAGCCAAGCACATGTGGTCAGAACACAAACGAGTCGCAGGTAATACAGTATCAAGCGTTTCTCCCAAAGTAAAGTCTGTCTGCCAGGTCTAAGCAAAGTGCCAGCAGGTGTCTGTAGCTCCGCTCACTCTCCGCCTCTTTGCCCTTGTTTGGTATCCCGCCGTGGGTGCGATGACGCGTGAACAAAATGGAGACAGTTGGCCGCGCCTACTTGTAGCTTCTTTTGCGCTCTTCAGAAACCTATGGGTGACGTCACGGATGCTACATCCATATATTTTACAGTCTATGGTTGTAGTGCTGTATTTATACCATAGTAATATTGTGATATCCTGATTGCAACAGAGAAATACTGGGAAATCTCTGTAGACTGATGGCATTTCATGTCGTTCAGCCTTTTAATCTTAAAATGTGAGCAAAATCAGCTGTTTTGTCATCACTTTAGACATTACACTAGAGAATCATTCAAACACTCGCTCTAAAGTGACACTAGTGAGTGAGCAATGGTTTCTGCTGTTCTGACGTCAGCTGCAGACGTGAATGAATGGTGGAAGAAAGTAGTTCCTCTTACAAAAGGGTTTTGAGACTCTCCATGTTTCAAAAACTTTCCGTGTACATGATTATGCCATCAAACTGTTGTATAAACGCAATATCACACTCATAGCAGTGCGATGTGGCTGTATATCATCATTGGTGGGACACTAAGGCACCCGGCCTGCTTCCTCAAGCCAACACACTCCTCCCACCAGAGCCGATGTACAGCCAAATCACACTGCTACTTGTGTGATATCGCTCATTTAAACTATTAAAAATGTTCATGAACGTCATTTTTTCACAACTTTTCGAGGTTAAAAGTTGCTGAAAGAAAAATCAAGATCCCATAATGCAATTCAAAAGCAGAAGCATAAACAAAAAGAATCAAAATATGGAAAACTTCTCATTTATAGACATTTATTTTTTTAGTGCGTGAGGGCATGCGTGATATATGAATATGCAAATGAGCCACACACACCTGGTAAATGCTGGCAGTCTGTGGTAAAGCTGCAGTGTGGCGTTGAGGAGACGTTCTGTATGTGGAGTGTGTTTGATTGGAGGAAAGTGTGTGAGCTGGACTGTTGAGTCTGTTTGGTCCCACTGATCTGCAGGAAAACAGTAAAAGAGAGCACACCATGTAAGATGATGCAGTATTATCAATGTAATACAGTTTTCTGACTGAATAAATGACATGCATGGTTTGGAAAGGATCATAATCTTATGAAAATAAACCCACATTTACATATTAATGCATATTCAGAATTTAGCAACAGGCCACAGAGTTCAATAGTGTCCGTCCCCTTTTTAAAGCCACACTGGAGGTATTTTTTGAGTTATTTAATATTTCCAATATTAAAAAAAATAACATTTTAATGTCATTTTTTAACCCCTGGATCAGGAGTCGGGAACCTTTTTTTCAGCAAAGAGCCGTTTCTGATTTGTTTTGGCAAATGCAGTTTTTTAAAGAGCCATTTGGGATATATATAAGCATCACAAGTCCATGTATTAAGAAAGGATAATTTATAGAATCTTTTCTTTTAGCCATCAACACTCACGAATGCTGTTTGAATTTACGTGCGCAGGGTTAACTAGGATATGCAAGTTGCATACCCTTAATTGGTGTCTGATTTTAGTTTATCCACAGCGCTGCACATGAGCACTGGTTGAAATGTCCTTTTATTCTTATTATTATTCATTTTGCTGTAAAAATATACAATAAAAAGTAAAGTAAAGTAAAGTAAAAGTAAAAGTAAAGTAAAAGTAAAGTAAAGTAAAATAAAATAAAGTGAAGTGAAGTGAAGTGAAGTAAAGTAAAGTAAAGTAAAGTAAAAGTAAATGTAAAAGTAAAGTAAAGTAAAGTAAAGTAAAGTAAAGTAAAGTAAAGTAAAGTAAAGTAAAGTAAAGTAAAAGTAAAGTAAAAGTAAAGTAAAGTAAAGTAAAAGTAAAAGTAAAAGTAAAGTAAAGTAAAGTAAAAGTAAAAGTAAAGTAAAGTGAAGTGAAGTGAAGTAAAGAAAAATAAAGTAAAGTAAAAGTAAAGTAAAGTAAAAGTAAAGTAAAGTAAAGTAAAGTAAAGTAAAGTAAAGTAAAGTAAAAGTAAAAGTAAAGTGAAGTAAAGTAAAGTAAAGTAAAGTAAAAGTAAAAGTAAAGTAAAGTAAAGTAAAGTAAAGTAAAGTAAAAGTAAAAGTAAAGTAAAGTGAAGTGAAGTGAAGTGAAGTAAAGAGAAGTAAAGAAAAATAAAGTAAAGTAAAAGTAAAGTAAAGTAAAGTAAAGTAAAGTAAAAGTAAAGTAAAAGTAAAGTAAAGTAAAGTAAAAGTAAAGTAAAGTAAAAGTAAAAGTAAAAGTAAAGTGAAGTGAAGTAAAGTGAAGTAAAGTAAAAGTAAAAGTAAAGTAAAGTAAAGTAAAGTAAAGTAAAAGTAAAGTAAAGTAAAAGTAAAGTAAAGTAAAAGTAAAGTAAAGTAAAGTAAAGTAAAAGTAAAGTAAAGTAAAAGTAAAAGTAAAGTAAAGTAAAGTGAAGTGAAGTGAAGTGAAGTAAAGAGAAGTAAAGAAAAATAAAGTAAAGTAAAAGTAAAGTAAAGTAAAGTAAAGTAAAGTAAAACTAAAAGTAAAGTAAAGTAAAAGTAAAAGTAAAGTAAAAGTAAAAGTAAAAGTAAAGTGAAGTGAAGTGAAGTGAAGTGAAGTAAAGTAAAGTAAAGTAAAGTAAAGTAAAAGTAAAAGTAAAGTAAAGTAAAGTAAAAGTAAAGTAAAAGTAAAGTAAAGTAAAAGTAAAAGTAAAGTAAAGTAAAGTAAAAGTAAAAGTAAAGTAAAGTAAAGTAAAAGTAAAGTAAAGTAAAAGTAAAAGTAAAGTGAAGTGAAGTGAAGTAAATTGAAGTAAAGTAAAGTAAAGTAAAGTAAAGTAAAGTAAAGTAAAGTAAAAGTAAAGTAAAGTAAAGTAAAGTAAAGTAAAAGTAAAGTAAAGTAAAAGTAAAGTAAAGTAAAAGTAAAGTAAAGTAAAGTAAAGTAAAGTAAAGTAAAGTAAAGTAAAAGTAAAGTAAAGTAAAGTAAAAGTAAAAGTAAAAGTAAAGTGAAGTGAAGTGAAGTGAAGTAAAGAGAAGTAAAGAAAAATAAAGTAAAGTAAAAGTAAAGTAAAGTAAAGTAAAGTAAAGTAAAAGTAAAGTAAAAGTAAAGTAAAGTAAAAGTAAAAGTAAAGTAAAGTAAAAGTAAAAGTAAAAGTAAAGTGAAGTGAAGTGAAGTGAAGTGAAGTAAAGTAAAGTAAAGTAAAGTAAAGTAAAGTAAAGTAAAGTAAAGTAAAGTAAAGTAAAGTAAAGTAAAGTAAAGTAAAGTAAAGTAAAAGTAAAGTAAAGTAAAGTAAAGTAAATACAGCTGGAGAGCCTCATATTTTTGGTTCAAGAGCCACATGTGGCTCCTGAGCCATAGGTTCCCTACCTGGAGCTAAAGTGCTCTATTGGTACTAAACTGGCTGGACGAATGTGTTTTTAACCCTTTATTGGGAGAAGAACCATATTTGGTGACTTAATTGACTTTGATTACAATATTCATTCCTTTTCCTTCGGCTTAGTCTTTATTTCAGAGGTCGCCACAGCGGAATGAACCGCCACCTATTCCAGCATATGTTTTACACAGCAGATGCCTTTTCAGCTGCACCCAGTACTGGGAAACATCTATACACACTCATTCACACTCATACACTACGGCCAATTTAGTTTATGCGATTCTCCTTTAGCGCATGTGTTTGGACTGTGGGGGAAACAGAAGCACCTGGAGGAAACCCACGCCAACACGGGGAGAACATGTAAAGTCCACACAGATATGCCAGCTGACCCAGCTGGGACTCGAACCAGCAACCCTCTTGTTGTGAGGCAACAGTGCTGACCACTGAGCCACCGTGCCACCCTTTGATTACAATACTATTATTTTCTTTGTCATAAAAGTTTAAAGGTGTTATAATAAGGGGTTATTATAACACCTTTAAACTTTTATGACAAAGAAAATAATAGCAGCACTCCAGGGCTTTTTAAGGGTTAAAGGTTAATGATTTATTGTTAATCAATTTCCAAATGGAGAAAATTATGTTTTTAATTCCAATACCAGACTGTAGTGCTTTATTGAAGAACAGAGATTAGCCAATCACAATCCAGCTCATTTGCATACAACATTCCCCACAATAACAAAGAGAGTGTTTAATTTAGATCAGAGAAAGATATGAAAGAAAGCGGTCATGAACACTGCATCATGAACTTCTAGAGGAAATAAAGTAAAGTAAAGTAAAGTAAAGTAAAGAAGTTAAGAAAAGTGAAGTGAAGTGAAGTGAAGTGAAGTGAAGTGAAGTGAAGGGAAGTTAAGGAAAGTTAAGTGAAGTAAAGTAAAGTAAAGTAAAGTAAAGTAAAGTAAAGTAAAGTAAAGTGAAGTGAAGTGAAGTGAAGTGAAGGGAAGTTAAGGAAAGTGAAGTGAAGTAAAGTAAAGTAAAGTAAAGTAAAGTAAAGTAAAGTAAAGTGAAGTGAAGTGAAGTGAAGTGAAGTGAAGTGAAATGAAGGGAAGTTAAGGAAAGTGAAGTAAAGTAAAGTAAAGTAAAAGTAAAGTAAAGAAAAGAAAAGTAAAGTAAAGTAAAGTAAAGTAAAGTAAAGTAAAGTAAAGTAAAGTAAAGTAAAGTAAAGTAAAGTAAATGGAAGGGAAGGGAAGGAAATTAAAGGAAAGGGAAGGAAAGAAAAGGGAAGGAAGGGAAGGAAAGGAAAATAAAGTAAGGGAAAGGAAAGGAAACAAATGAAAAGGAGATGAAAGGGGAGGAAAGGAAAGTGAAGCAAAGAGAAGTAAAGTAAAGAAAAGGAATGGAAAGCAAAGGAGTGGAAAGGAAAGGAAAGGAAAGGAAAGGAAAGGAAAGGAAAGGAAAGGAAAGGAAAGGAAAGGAAAGGAAAGGAAAGGAAAGCAAAGCAAGTAAAGTAAAGTAAAGTAAAGTAAAGTAAAGTAAAGTAAAGTAAAGTAAAGTAAAGTAAAGTAAAGTAAAGTAAAAGTAAAAGTAAAGGGAAATAAAGTAAAGGAAAGGTAAGGAAATAAAAAGAAAAAAGAAAAGGAAGGAAAGCAAAAGGAAAAGGAAGTAAGGAAAAGAAACGAAAAGAAAGAAAAGGGAAGTAAAGGAAATAGAGGAAACAAAACGAAGGGGAAGGAAACGAAATGGAAGGAAACGAAAGGAAAGGGAAGGCAAGGGAAGGCAAGGGAAGGCAAGGAGAGGAAAGGCAAGGGAAGGGAAGGAGAGGAAAGGCAAGGCAAGGCAAGGCAAGGCAAGGCAAGGCAAGGCAAGGCAAGGCAAGGCAAGGCAAGGCAAGGCAAGGCAAGGGAAGGGAAGGGAAGGGAAGGAAAGGAAACGAAAGGAAAGGAAAGGAAAGGGAAGGGAAAGAAACTAAACGAAACGAAAGGGAAGGGAAGGGAAGGGAAAGAAACAAAACGACAGGAAAGGAAGGGAAAGGAAAGGGAAGGGAAGGGAAGGGAATGGAAGGGAAGGGAAGGAAATGAAAAGAAAGGAAAGGTAAAAAAAAGAAAGAAGAAAAGGGAAGGGAAGGAAATGAAAGTAAAGGGAAGTAAAGAAAAGGGAAGTAAGGGGGGGAAGGGAAGGGAAGGAAACAAAAGACATAGAGATGAAAGGAAAGGAAAGTGAAGCAAAGAGAAGTAGAGAAAAGTAATGGAAAGTAAAGGAATGGAAAGGGATGTAAAGGAAAGCAAAGCAAAGCAAAGCAAAGCAAAGCAAAGCAAAGGAAAGGAAAGGAAAGGAAAGGAACATCCTATGTCTCTTCAAACTGATAGCTTCCTTTAAGTGTGTTGCTTTGATACCTCAGTTTCTCGATGGTGTTCTTCTTATTGCTGAAGAACAGACTGAGCAGAGTTTTTCTCTTAATACACGCGATTATTCCAACACACACCAGACACAGAAACGCCACCAGGATCCCCACCGTCACGCTGCTGCTGTCTGCATTATATCAACACATGCACACAGGATTGTTTTTGTGATTAGTGGGGACATTTCAAAAGTTTGCATTGTTTTTACACCTCACAGACCGTATAATCTATCGCCCTACCCCAATCCTAATCCTTACAGGAAACTGTGTAGTTTTACTTTCTAAAAAACACTCATTCTGTATGATTCGTACGGCTTGTGAACAATGGGGAGATCAGCAATGTCCTCATAATTCGCTATCTCCTTGTAATACTGGTGTCATACCCATGTCGTAATGCACACTTTCTTCCTCGTGTTATTGATGTGCTGAATTTTAATAGGAAGAGGTATAGCTGCTATTTTTAGTACTATTAATATTGTGTGTATTCAGTGTGTGTGTGGTGAATGGTGTACATCTGAGTGCCCAAACTCAGTCCTGGAGGGCTGGTGTCCTGCAAAGTTTAACTTCAACTCCAATTAGACACACTTGAACCAGCTAATCACTTTCAATCTATTTCTAGGTATACTAGAAACCTCCAGATAGGTGTGTTGAAGGAAGCTGGAGCTATGCAGGACACTGGCCCCCCAGGACCGAGTTTGGCCATCCCTGGTGCATATCTATTACGACTCAGAACAAATCGGCAAAACATTTAAAATAAAATAAATAAAAACTAGCAATGACAGTAACATTTGTGTCCTGCTATGTGACAAACACACACACACAGAGACTTGTTCCTATATCTCAGTGGGGACTCTCATTGACATAATGATGCGTCTTCTATACAAACCACATCTTCTCCTACATTTACTCTAAATTCAACCCTCACACAAAACAATCTGCACTTTTACATTTTCAAAATACTGTGTGATTCATAAGCATGTTTACCCATGGGATCATCTATGGGGTCATCAAACTCATTAAGTTTGCAGACGACACTACTGTTATCGGCCTCATCCAGAACGGTGACGAGTCCGCATACAGACAAGAGGTGGAGCGGCTGGCGTTATGGTGCAGATACAACAACCTGGAGCTGAACACGCTCAAAACTGTGGAGATGATAGTGGACCTCAGGAGAAACCCCCTTGCACTCCCCCCAATCACCATCATGAACAGCACTGTGGCTGCAGTAGAGTCATTCAGGTTCCTGGGCACCACCATCTCTCAGGATCTGAAGTGGGACACTCACATAGACTCTATTGTGAAGAAAGCCCAGCAGAGACTGTACTTCCTTCGTCAGCTGAGGAAGTTCAACCTGCCACAGGAGCTGCTCGTACAGTTCTACTCAGCTGTCATCCAATCCATCCTCTGCACTTCAATCACCGTCTGGTTCGGCTCAGCTGCCAAACCCGACCTCCGTAGACTACAGCTAATAGTGCGGACTGCTGAACGAATCACTGGCACAACCCTTCCTACACTTCAAGAACTGTACTCTTCCAGAGTGAGTAAAAGGGCTCGCAAAATCACTCTGGACTCCTCACACCCAGCACACTACCTGTTCGAACTGTTACCGTCTGGTCGGCGCTTCAGAGCACCAAGCACAAAAACAGCCAGACACAGGAAAAGTTTCTTTCCTCAGGCTGTCTACCTTATGAACAGTTAAATATTCCCCTACTGTGCAATAAATATGTGCAAAACTTTATCATACGCACTTGTACACAGCACCTTATATCAATATACAATGCAATACCTTCTACATTCACACTTGTACACTTATAACCTGTATATTTATAACAATCCGTACATACAACTCAACATCCAGGTTTCTTGACTAACCGCATCTGTTTAATGTTTATCATTTTTATTTTATTTTCATATTAATTTTGTGTTGTCACTTGTCACTTTATGTACACTGGAAGCTTCTGTAGCCAAAACAAATTCCTTGTGTGTGTGAAGCACACTTGGCAATAAAACTGATTCTGATTCTGATCAATTTGAGCCCCCACAGTAACACAATGTCCTATGAGTCTGTGTGCATTCAGGGTTAAGTTCCCACTGTGATATAAAAACAAGTATACACACACTCACACACCATTTTTAAGTTTATTAGAAGAGTCACAGATGTGTGTTTTATACCTGTTGGTCTCATCGGGCCGCTGTCCAGACTGCCTCCAAACCCGGTTTTATCACAGAACGGAGGAGCCCACTGAGCCTCACAGTGACAGTTCTTATTATTATTACAAACCTGCATATGAGACAAAAACACAGACGTCACATCAGACCAAGAACATCTAGCATTTGCTTATGTGTGGCAAGAGGAAAACTTTGATTTTGAAAACTACATTTTTATCCATTTATCAGTGAATGAAGACAATATATTTTGGTGCATTTAATTAAAACGGTTTTATTAAACAGCTATATTCATTAAAATAAGAGTTTGGTCATCTAACAACTTTCGAAATAGACAGATAATACATTTACTGTAATAAAACGACAAAATTATCCAAAGCGACTTACAAATGAGGACAAGGAAGCAATTTACACAGCAGTGAATAAGTGCTATAGACAAGTTTCAGGTGTGTAGTCTAAGAAGCAAAGCATTAGAAAAATTATTATTATTATTTTTTTTTTTTGAGAGAGAGAGAGTACAGTTAGTGGTATAGCCAGAGAGGCAGTTAAAGATTAGGAAGGAAAGTGGAGACTAAATAGTCGAGTTTTTAGTCGTTTCTTGAAGACAGCAAGTGACTCTGCTGTTCTGATGTAGTTAGGGAGTTCATTCCACCCACTGGGCAGATTGAATGTGAGAGTTCGGGAAAGTGATTTCTTCCCTCTTTGGGATGGAACCACGAGGCGACGTTCATTCACAGAACGCAAGTTTCTGGAGGGTACATATATCTGCAGAAGTGAGAGCAGATAAGGAGCAAAGCCAGAGGTCACTTTGTAAGCAAACATCAGAGCTTTGAATTTGATGCGGGCAGCAACTGGCAGCCAGTGCAAACGTGTGAGTAGCGGAGTGACATGTGCTCTTTTGGGTTCATCAAAGACCACTCGTGCTGCTGCGTTCTGAAGCAGCTGAAGAGGTTTGATAGAGTTAGCTGGAAGCCCGGCTAGTAGAAAGTTGCAATAATCCAGTTTGGAGAGAACAAGAGCTTGAACAATGAGTTGAGCTGTATGTTCAGATAGGAAGGGTCGGACCTTTCTGATGTTGTAGAGTGCGAATCTGCAAGATCGAGCAGTTCTAGAAATGTGGTCAGAGAAGTTTAGTTGGTCATCGATCGTTACTCCAAGGCTTTTTACCATTTTGGATGCAGTGATGGTTGCTCCATCCATCTGGATTGAAAAGTTATGGTGAAGAGTCGGGTTGGCAGAAACTTCAAGCATTTCCGTTTTCGCGAGAAAAAATTGAATGGTTAAAATCTTTATTTAAAATTTAATAATTAATATAAAATGTATTATTATCTTAATTTTTCCTCTTATTAAATATTTGTACAAATGTTTGCATCGTGATCTTAAGTCATTTTGATAAATTATTTTCAGTTTTGGCTTAGATTACTGAATAATTTAACATACTGTATATACACAAATATCTAGTTTTATAGCTTCTCATAGAAAGTATTAACATGTTGTTTATGCTGAAAACTGTAGCTGGAGTTGTGCCTCTGAGGTAAACTGATCTTCTTCTAAACATAAAAAATTATCTTTATATTATAATTTGGAAACTGGACCAGATTAAAATCTGTTTAAAGGGCACATAGTTTACCTCTTTTTTATGATTTAATATTAATATTAGTGTGCCAGTTTAGGTTCAGTTTAAAACACAATTCAGATTTTTTATTATAATGTGTTAAAAAGTGTCATGTTGGGGGCGTGTTCACAGTTTGCTGATTTATGGGTGTGTTGATTCACATGTAGATTAGTTTCGGCTTCCTGCCAACGTAACAAGGGGGCGGGGCCATGAGCTCACCCGCTCTGCGTTTGCAACAGAGTCTGACAGGCAGACAGAGAAGGAGCAGGAGTGAGAGGTGCAGCAATCAGTTGTACATGTACGACTCTGACACAGACCAAGCAGAGAGTACAAAATCATTTGTGTCTTTGTACAGTTTTACAGCCAACTGTGTGCTAGTTTCAAGTGCCGAGCTTGTACACAGAAACTAATAACCACGCACACTGAATTAACTTTGACTGAGGCACCGGATGCGCCACTCGAAGCCGCGACACGGCACACCAGACACTCTCTGTGGCGCAGCAGAGACATGAAGTGTCCCGAATCGTTGCGCCACGCATTTTTGAATTCTAAACATAGGTTTCTGCAGCGGTCCGCGGCGCCCAGCCGTCGACTTGAGTGTACCCTGATAGAAACCTATGTTTAGAATTCTAAAACGCATGCTAGTTAAGATCACAGGGAGCTTCTGGGATCGCGAGAAATGCAAACGGCTGAAGTATAAGGTAGACTCAATGAGAAGTACACATGTTTGCAAACCTACCTAAAGATACAACCAATAATTCCGATTAGAGCGATAATGTGGAGAATATTGATCTTGTGTTGAGCCCAATGAGCCTTGCATATAAATATAGAGCTAGGGTGTTCCTTTAGTGATATCGCTTTGACTCACGCTGAAAATGGCAGACGTGAATCAACAAACTGAGGATATGATGACGCGCCTGTCAATCAATATTCTGCTCCAATTGGTAAATTGGTAAATAAACCGCTCCAATTGGTCCACCGTTTTTTATGTTGTTAAATTGAAAAAAAAGCACTGGGTGTGCTTATATCACCCCAATATGACGGTCTATACACCATACATGCACATATGTCTGTCCAAACAGCTTGAAAAGTAGTTTTTTTACCATAGGTGCCCTTTAAAGATAGGAAAGCCTACTGAGAAATTATACGGCCATTAGTATTACAAGAACCTAACGAGGCTGGCAAGGAACATCATTTCGAACCCTAGTGATGTGTTGAATCATGAATTTATACCATTAAAGTCTAACCGTCGATTTTGAGTCCCAAGTTTTAATAAAGTGAAATTAAAAAAGGCATTTGTTCATCAGGCTGTCTTGCAGCTGAATAAGGCCTGTGTAAAATGAACTGTTTTTTGTATGTCTTTGACTTTTTGTAAGGAGTATTTATCATGGTGTTATGCAAGAAATATTTCAGATGCAAGTCTGACAATAAAGTAGTGTATTATTGTATTGTATTGTATATAAAAATATATATTTGTATGGTTATTTGCAGTACAATATACACCGGGTGTTTAAATAAGCTTAATTATTACATTCACAACGCAGAAATGATGAGTGGTCCTAAATAGTAATTCTGTTAAATCATTAGTTCTAAAATAAAGGTTTTTGAGTAACTGTTTTTAGATTTTGGCATGAAATATGATCTAGAAAAATTATTTTCAGATTCACCTCTCCAGCGCTGAAAAAACCCCCATTAAAACTTAAAATTGTAAAAAAGGCAACTCGTTGCACAGCTTTGAGTTGACTTAACATTTAACACAAACATCGCACTTGACTCCATTTAAGTTGAGTCAACTAAAAATGTCAAAAAAGAAATGTTTTTGTGTGCATTTAGATGTAGTCATTTAGCAGACGCTTTAGTCCAAAGCAAATTACAATTGAGGATTCAATCAGCAATTCAATAAAAACAGGCAATACACACAACAAGTGCTCATCATAAAATAAACTGTATCTGGCTATTAACTAAAACTGGTTGGATTTTCACTGTATGCTTCAAGTGACTCAATTCAGATTTTTTTCTCTCATGTGGCACAGATGGGATATGGCCCATGTACAGTTGAAGTTAGAATTATTAGCCCCACTGAAATATTAGCCCCCCTGTTATTTTTTTCCCCCAATTTCTGTTTAACGTAGAGAGGATTTTTTCAACACATTTCTAATCATAATAGTTTTGATAACTCATTTCTAATAACTGATTTATTTTCTCTTTGCCATGATGAGAGTAAATAATATTAGACTTGATATTTTTCAAGACACTTCTATACAGCTTAAAGGGACATTTAAAGGCTTAACTAGGTTAATTAGGTTTACTAGGCAGGTTAGGGTAATTAGGCAAGTTATTGTATAATGATGGTTCATTCCAGTCTGAACTCACAAGAAAACGTAAGTATTTTACGTTTTGTCAGTTTAGTGGCTAATTCGTACGAATTCGTACGAGTTCATTCGTACGAAATTATATGATTTTAAAAAGGAGGCGTGGCACCTAACTCCACCCCTAAACCCAACCGTCATTGGGGGATGAGCAAATCGTATGAAAATGTACGAATTAGATCGTAAGAATTCATACGAATTAGCCACTAAATCAAAAAGTTACGAATTGCCGTGAGATTGTGTTGTTTGTTCTTTAGACTATCGAAAAAATATATAGCTTAAAGAGGCTAATAATTTTGACCTTAAAATGGTTTTTAAAAAATAAAACAATGGTTTTATTCTAGCCGGAATAAAACAAATAAGACTTTTTTCCTTAAGAAAAAATATTATCAGACATACTGTGAAAATGTCCTGGCTCTGTTGAACATCATTTGGGAAATATTTAAAAAAGAAGAAAGATTTAAAGGGGGCTTATAATTCTGATGATGATCGTGACAACATACATTTCGAGAGTTCCCACTTAGATATGCTTGGCGTATAAAGCAGGTTTGGCATGCTGTCCCGGGAGAGAACCCTGAGCTCGGAGATATTTGAGCCCAGGGCTCCCGCCCGGTCGATAAGCATATCAGGAGATCCGAGATCAGGTAGGTCTCGAGAGCTCCCCCTTTAGAAAAGGGAGGAAAAAGAGGAGATGGGGTGGAAGGGGGGATTCTTCCAAACGAAGATTGAACAGTAGGGAGAAAATGATCCATTTATAGTAAACTAGGATCACTCTGATTGGATTATTACTGATTACAGATGAGTGGCCAGACGTGCTCAATCATATCACGTGCTCCTCTCGAAATTAGTTTATGAAACTTCACTTAAAGTCAGAATTATTAGACCCGCTGTATATTTTTCTCCTCAATTTCTGTTTAATGGAAATAATTTTTTTCAACACATTTCTAAACATAATAATTTTAATAACTAATTTCTAATTATTGATTTATTTTATCTGTCATGATGACAGTAAATAATATTTGACTAGATATTTTTCAGGATACAAGCATTCAACTTAAACATTTAAAGGCTTAACTAGTTTAATTAGGTTAAAGTTAGAGTAATTAGGCAATCATCATATCACAGTGGTTTGTTCTGTAGACAATCCAAAACAAATATTGCTTAAGGGGGCTAATAATATTGACCTTAAAATAGCTTAAAAATATAAAAACTGCTTTTATTCTAGCTGAAATAAAAAAATAAGACTTTCTCCAGAAGAAAAAATATTATAGGAAATACTGTGAAAAATTCCTGAATCTGTTAAACATCATTTGGGAAATATTTGAAAGAAAAGGAGGGCTAATAATTTAGATTTTAACTGTATGTAGGAAATGATCCTGTAGGTTTACAGTGTGTTTGCGGAGCAGATTTGAGGTCCTGCATTTGCTGTAAATCTCCTCAACATCCATCAAACACTCCAGCGCTTCCTCTTTCTCCAGCCGGCAGCGTTTCTTTCTGCTTCTCCTCTTTTTTTGTGCTGATGAGCTGCAGATGTTCGACCCAGAGGAACATCTTGATCTAATCTGGAGAATCGTGAGCTCATTCATGCTCTTCAGGATCTGTTCAAACCTGCTGCTCAGATGCTGAAACGCTCTTGCTCCGTCAGGTTTCAGCCCTCCGTATTTACGCAGAGCTCATCTGGACTCTGTTTTACGGTGATCTAAACACACTTTACTTAATTAAAGGAGGATTTTAAAAAGCTGGAAGACTTTCAGATGATGTAAACATGTAAAAGAGTGTGGAGACCAAGCTTTCCAACAAGGATGGCGTGAATTCAGAAAACCTCATTTGTGATCATGGACCAAAAATTTTGATTTTTATTGTTTGCCAAAGGGCGGCACGGTGGCTTAGGGGTTGGCACTGTCGCCTCACAGCAAGAAGGTCGCTGGTTCGAGCCCCAGCTGCGCCAGTTGGTGTTTCTGTGTGGAGTTTGCATGTTCTCTCCGTGTTGGCGTGGGTTTCCTCTGGGTGCTCCGATTTCCCCCACAGTCCAAACACATGTGTGTGTGTGTGTGTGTGTGTGTGTGTGTGTATGTGTGTGAATGAATGAGTGTGTATGAGTGTTTCCCAGTACTGGATTCTGGATAGGGCATCCTGTCACGGTTGCAGGTTTGTGTGCTTTCCGGAGTATCTGTTTTGTCACGTGGGTTTGTGTTGTTTGTTTGTACACGTGTATTTGTTTGGTCACGTGTTATGAGGGCACTCAGCTGTTTGATTTGATCACCAGCTGAGGTTCATTATTGTGCCTATATCTGGGCTACGTTTCTATGTTTCCTTGTCAGTTAGTTGTGTTTGCTTATGTGAGTCTGTATGTGCTCAGGACTAAGAGGAGGGTTCCTGCCCCAGTATCCCAGTGTCCTCGCCCTCCATTTGTAGCCCTGTTGGCTTAATTTGACAGTGTCTATTAAACTTTTACTTGCATATTGGATCCTTCTCTATACCCTTATTTACACGTGACACATCCGCTGTGTAAAACATATGCTGGAATAGTTGGCAGTTCACTCCACTTTGGCAACCCCTGATAAATAAGGGACTGAGCTGATTAAGATTATGTTCCATGAAGCATTTAGTAATATTCCTACTCTAAATAAACGCAAACTCAGCATTTTGATTAGTAGTGTGCATTGCTGAGAACTTAATGTGGACAGCTTTAAACACAATTTTCTCGTTATTCAGATTTTTTGAATGCTCAGATTCCTGATTTTTAAAGTGGTAGTATATTTTAGACAAATATTATATAATAGGATATAACATATTATACATAGGATATAATCCTATCCTATCAAACCATGCATCAATAAAAAAAAAATAAATAAAAAAACATATTCATTCAGCATGAATCTGACAAAACATCTTGGTGTCAGATGTAATTTTACATGCATAGAAGGATATTACATGGAGTTAATGTAACATACATTTTTTTATTTAAATATTCATTCATTCGTTCATTTATTTTCTTTTCGGCTTGGTCCCTTTATTAATCCGAGGTCGCCACAACGGAATGAACCGCCAACTCATCCAACACGTTTTATGCAGCGGATGCCCTTCCAGCCGCAACCCATCACTGGGAAACATCCATACACACTCACTCACTCACATACACAACGCACAATTTAGCTTACCCAATTCACCTGTACCGCATGTCTTTGGACCCAGAGGATACGCGAACGCAGGGAGAACATACAAACTCCACACAGAAATGCCAACTGACCCAGTCGAGGCTCGAACCAGCGACCTTCTTGCTGTGAGGCAACAGCACTACCTACTGCGCCACTGCGTTGCCCTTTATTCAAATATGTTTTTGTAAAAATAAAATGGGTGATATAATGTTATATTCAGTCAACTTAGATATGTTTATGTAAAAATAAAACACTTAATCTGATATATGCTAATTATATATATATATATATATAGCTGAAGTCAGAATTTTTGGCTCCCTGTTTATTTCTTGTTTTCTTGTTTTTTCTTTTTATAATAATTTATAGGGGTTTTCACCTTTATTTGAGAGGACAGTAGAGAGTATTGACAGGAAAGTGTGGGGAGCAGAGAGAGGGGAGGGATCGGCATAGGACCACGAGGCGGAATCAAACTCGGGTCGCCGTGAGCACCGGAGTGCATGTGTCGACGCACTAACCACTACACCACTGGCACCGACTTCTTTTTAAAATATTTCTCAAATGATGTTTAACAGAGCAAGGAAATTTTCACAGTATGTCTGATAATATTTTTTCTTCTGGAGAAAGTCTTATTTGTTTTATTTCGGCTTGAATAAAAGCAGTTTATAATTTTTTAAACTATTTTAAGGTCAAAATTATTAGCCCCCTTAAGCTATATTTTTTTCCGACTGTCTACAGAACAAACCATCGTTATACAATAACTTGCCTAATTACTCTAACCTGCCTAGTTAACCTAATTAACCCAGTTAAGCCTTTAAATGTCACTTTAAGCTGAATATTAGTATAATGAAAAATATCTAGTCAAATATTATTTACTGTCATCATGGCAAAGATAAAATAAATCAGTTATTAGAGATGAGTTATTAAAACTATTATGATTAGAAATGTGTTGAAAAAAATTGTCTGTCCGTTAAACAAAAATTGGGGGAAAAAAATAACTTCAAATGACTTTAACTATATATATATATATATATATATATATATATATATATATATATATATATATATATATATATATATATATATATATATATATATATATATATATATATATAATTTAAATGAATATATGTTATATACTTTGAAACAAACTTTATTTTATACTTTATATTGTATTATAATACAATATGACAATTTTACATGCACATTAGAGACAAACATGTAAATAGGTCTATAAAAAGTCCATCTGTCACATCACAAAAACATGAACATAAAAACACTCTTACTGTGGGATAATTTACACTTTATAATAAAGTTAATGTATTTATAAACATAAAGAGACAATAAACAACACAATATTTATAGTATTTCTTCATCTTTGCTATCGTTAGATAATAAAGTCATTCATTGTTAGTTCATGCTAACTCACGGTGCATTAACTAAGTGTTTCCCAACCCTGTTCCTGAAGGCACACCAACAGTACACATTTTCAATGTCTCCATAATCAAACACACCTGAATCACCTAATTAGAACATAAGAAGAGACTCCAAAACCTGAAGTTAATTAGTCAGGTAAGGGAGACATCCAAAATATGTACTGTTGGTGTGCCTCCAGGAAAAGGGTTGGGAAACACTGCATTAACTAATGTTAACAAGCTTGAATTCGAATTTAAAAATGCATTAGTTAATGTTGAACTATGATTAATTAATGCTTTACAAGTATTGTTCATTATTCGTTCATGTTAATAAATACATTAACTAACGTTTTGTAAATTGTGACCAATTATTCATCATCGCACTGCATATACTGTAAAAGTTCAGGTGGAAATCCAAAACCCCTGGTTTTCATTCTTTAAACATATGGTGTAAAGGTTTGCTTAATTGGAATGTTTGCATGATTTAAATGCTTCAGTGCGAGTCTGATCAGTTTGATTTAAAGTCAAGTATTACATTGCAGTTTCTAATAAAGTTAGCGTCCAGCTGGTGAGTAATGTTTAATCTACATGTAAAACCCTTGGCTCTTGGTTTGGATGTTAGTTTTGAACATTCTCATCTGCTCTAGTGTTTCAAACACATAAACATCTCAAATTAAACTCACTTGTGATTAAAAAAAAGTAAAGCGTACCGCATGTCTTTGAAACAAAACCGCTTTGGTAGTGTTTCAGAGTAGAAACCTGATATATGAGGTTATTGAGGACGACTGATCGATCGATTCGCTCAGGGAAACGATGAGAATAATGACATGTTTTTACATTACAGCACAAACAGAGAATGACTGGAAATAAAGGTCTTTTGTTGCCTTCAGCTTGTGTCAGAATCACTATAATTATGTTAAGCATAACCAAAATCCCCTCTTGAAATCATATTGCAAATAATCCATTTTCTATTCGATCTCTGAGCATTTACATTAATAAAAATTCAGCAAAACGAAACTACTATCATTTTGTGTTTACAAGTGAAATGTATATTCTAGTGAAATGCATATTCACTTTATAGGAGTAAACCATAGACTGTAAAATATATGGACGTAGCATCCGTGACGTCACCCATAGGTTTCTGAACACTGCAAAAGAAGCTACAAGTAGGCGCGGCCAACCGTCGCCATTTTGTTTGCGCGTCATCGCACCCACGGCGGGATACCAAACAAGGGCAAAGAGGCAGAGAGTGAGCGGAGCTACAGACACCTGCTGGCACTTTGCTTAGACCTGGCAGACAGACTTTATTTTGGGAGAAAAGCTTGATACTTTATTACCTGCGACTCGTTTGTGTTGTGACCACATGTGCTTGACTGTACACTATATCAATAAAGACTTTTAAAAACACTGTAGTCATACATTGAGCCACTAAACATTATTCTTATGACGTTTTTCTACAGGAGGAAAACGCGAATTACTTCCAAACACTTCAAATATAGTGTGTGTTAGTAAATGCAAGACTATTGATGAAATCCAGGCATGACACTGTATGATAACGCTTCAGATGACTGTTCTAGAGCCTACAGCTAATCAATCTGTCACATTCTGGAGTGCTTTACAGGTCTAAAGAAAAATATTAATGATAAATGATCTTAAATAAAACAAATACATTTATAGAGATGGTATATAAGTATATAACTTTACTCACATGGGAAACGAGGCCACATGAACGGTTTGTGAGCACAATTAAGTGCACACAGCATCCCATATCATCTGATAATTGTAAGAAATAAGTCCAAAAGGCAGCTGACTGTGTAAAGCCACATAAAACAAAACAAAAATAGGATGAATATGCCGAGATCAGTGGCTAATCTGCCGGATTCAGCTGAGGTGAAGTGACGGCGACCAGCGAGACCTAGCTGTCACTCAAGTGGCCACACCCTTAATTATGCAGACTTAATATAACCTAATATAAAGGAAATGGATGAGTTATAAAAAAATTCACCCCCTCACAGTTGTCATGAAGGGTAATAATAGCTATATAAACCAAAATCGTTCTTTGTACCAGGCTGTAAACATATTTTTTTCTGCTGTAAAGTTGGCCATTCTAACAGTGGGCTCTATTGCAATTTGCTCTATTATGGAGCCAGGACTAGCAGAATTTTGATGAATTGCAGTTTCAGTTACTTCCGTATTGGCTTCCCGAGGGAGAGCGGGAGGTTGCCGCTTGGAGTAAACCTACAATGCTACATCTATTCATCTCATTTATACTGACATCTTATATTCATAAACAGCTGTTTGAATGGAAAGTCTTATTTTTTTGTAATCATTATATCAAGTTAGGGTCACACTTTATTTTAATGAACAATTTTTGCAATTATCAATCCATTATCTAAGACTTTTAGCTCAATGAACTACCAATTAGGTGCTTATTTATAGTTATTGAGGTAATTGTTGGGTTTAGGTATATTGATTAGGCATGTGAAGAGCTAATGAACAGTTAATATAGTTATAATAGGCGGCACGGTGGCTCAGTGGTTAGCACTGTCACCTCACAGCAAGAAAGTTGCTGGTTTGAGTCCTGGCTGGGCCAGTTGGCATTTCTGTATAGAGTTTGCATGTTCCTGTGTTTCCTCCAAGTGCTCCGGTTTCCCCCACAGTCCAAACACATGCACTTTAGGTGAATTGGCTAAACAATATTGGCCATATAGTTTGTGTGTGTGAATGTGAGAGTGTATGGGTGTTTTCCAGTACTGTGTTGTGGCTGGAAGGGCATCCATTGTGTAAAACATATGCTGGAAAAGTTATCGGTTCATTCCGTTGTGGCGACCCCTGACAAATAAAGGCTATGCAGACTCACTGATTCGATCCAAGACAAGCGATGAGATGATCCCAAGGTTTCCATATCCTGGACCAGGCCGTATCCTGAGCAGCTGCTGTGGTGGTCATGGAGGAGTGGAGAACATGAGACTGATTCCTGTGACGCTCCAGAGACAGACGAGTCTTCGCTGAGGCCAGCTTCCAGCCTCCGCCGCTGAGACTGCAGCTCTGCACAAGACGTTTGGCCAGCGGAGAAATTAAAATGGTCGTGCCCAACTGAGCCTGGTTTCGCTCAAGGTTTTTTTCTTCACTTTCGCCATTTAGTGAAGTTTTTTTTCCCTCTCCGCTGTCGCCGCTGGCTTGCATGGTTCGGGATCTGTAGAGCTGCGTATCGTTGGATTTGCTCTTCAATATTTGGACTCTCAGTAGTGATTATTAAACCACACTGAACTGAGCTAAACTGAACTGAACTTAAACACTACAAACTGAACTACACTGTTCCTATTTACTGTGACCTTTTATATGAAGCTGCTTTGACACAATTTACATTGTAAAAGCGCTACACAAATATAGGTGAATTAAATTGAATAAAGGACTAAGCCGAAGGAAAATGAATGAAGGAATAATAGACAGGTACTAAACCAGTGGTATATGGTGTGAATTATTACTCAAAGTTAGATATAATGGTGCACATTTGTGGATCTGAAAATGCAGACTTTAGAAGAAGAGTTTCAAAGTTTACACTAAAAGCATGCAAATTTGTGATGCATTTGTTTTTTAAATTGAATCTATAGGCATGCACAACCAAAACAACAATGGCGAAATATAGTAAATCTCACATTCTTGATTACATTTTATTTTAAGGAACAATTTTCACTACTATTACACCATTAACTCTTTATCTTAAAACTCCTAATTTGCTGCTCATTAATAGTTATTTAGGTAGTGGGAATGAATCATGCTGAATATGTGCTTTATAAGTACAAATGAACAGTCAGTATCTTAATAATAGGCTTGTTATAAGTCACTAGTTAATAGTGAGAATTGGTACCTAATCTAAAGAGCTACCTTTTTCCCCACAAAATGTAACTATTTTAAGCCATCTCTAATATCAAACTATGAAAATATTAAGATATTAAAATGCCTTGAAACAATGTGTGTTGTGTACTGTGACTTTATTGTCGTTACTGAAAAAATAATACAGGTTTAATGTGATATTATGATTGCAGCCATAAGAAATGAATAATTTATAAGCCTGATGACATAATGATGAGTTTTCATTGTATAATTATGATAATCCTGACATGAACGAGATATTAGATTCAGCACGGATCATCTTATCAAAATCATTTCTGCACCTCATGTGCTTCTTTAGTTGATGTATAAGTCTATGGAGATTATGAGTTCAAACTTCTATAAAACATTCAAGGGGTAAGAAAAATTTCCCAGAATACACTAGGCACAGCTGCCCCCGGATGTAGGGAGATCCACAAATTAGTATTTTTTGTCATTATTATGAATTTTTACAACAAACAAACAAACACATGTTTTAATATATTCATAACCGCGTTCCTGTTTTACCATCATGCTTTTTAAAAAAACAGCTAAAATAAAAACAGCTAAATTTCGTGATATATTAGCGATCTATAATCCCTAATAATAACCTCTGTACAGCAGTCCTACAACATTCTGACACTCGATGACACTGGAATACCCTGTCAGAAAAGTCTAGTGGCTGAGAATTAGCTTTTTACAGCGTCTGCTATAATGTTAATGTTGTTTTTGGTGTGTTTACATTGATAAATATGGCCACTGTGTAAATGCACAGTACTGTTACAATCTTATTGCTACATTAGATTGTTATGATAACATAATTTATGCCTTCAGTGATCTCCTGAAGATAAATACCAAAAAATAGCATAACTGGAATAACTGCAGCAGTCGCCATCGTCGACCTCATATGAAGCAAGAGATCGTGATGACATATGATGACGTGTGCAGGTGCTGTCCCAGTTCTTAGGGGTAAATTTTGAAGCCCTTCCCCTTCATGCTCGAATGCAAGGGCCAAGGGGAAGGGGTACAAAAATAGAATTGGGATTGGGCCAAAATGTTGCAAGAATAAATTCAGTGAGGATATTAAAGTCGCAATATTACAAAAATAAAGTCGAAATATTAAAATAATAAAGTCGAAAAGTTACGAGAATAAAGTCGAAGTGATACGAGACAAAAGTTGTAATATCACACAAATAAAGTTGAAATGTTACGAGAATAAAGTCGTGGTGATATGGGATTAAAGTAAATTTATTATGAGTAAAGTCAAAATATTATGAGAATGAAGTCTAAATGTTAAGAGAAAAAAGTCACAGTGATACGACATTAAAGTAGGAATATGACAAAAATAAAGTCAAAATATTACGAGAATGATGTCATAGTGATATGAGATAAAGTCATAATATTACAAAAATAAAGTCAAAATATTACGAGAATAATGTCGAAATGTTTCAAGAATAATGTCGTAGTGATATGAGATTAAATTCATAATATTACAAAAATAAAGTTGAAATAATATGAGAATAAAGTCGAAAGGTTACAACAATAAAGTTAAAGTGAAACAAGACAAAAGTCGCAATATGACAAAAATAAAGTTGAAATATGAGAATAACAGCGAAATGTTACGAGAATAAGTCGTAGTGATATGACATTAAAGTAGTAATAATACAAAAATACAGTCAAAATATTACGATATAAGTGATATAGTGATATAAGATTAGTCATAATATTACAAAAATAAAGTAAAAAATATTACAAAAACAAATTCAAAAAGCTACGAAAATAAGTCGTAGTGATAAGAGAATAAAGTCGTAATATCACAAAAATAAAGTTGAAATATGAGAATGAAGTCATAGTGATACGAGATAAAAGTTGTAGTATTACAAAATAATGTTGAAATATTATGAGAACAATGTTACAAGAATAAAGTCGTAGCAATAAGATTAAATTCTTAATATTACAAAAATAGTCGAAATATTCCAAGAATAAAGTCGAAATGTTAAGAGAATTAATTTGTAGTGATACGAGAATAAAGTCGCAATATTACAAAAATAAAGTCGAAATAGTACAAGAAATTCAAAACGAATAAAGTCGTAGTGATACAAGAATAAAGTTGCAAATTTATGAGAATAAAGTTGTAATGATAGGAGAATAAAGTCGTAATATTATAAAAATAAAGCCAAAATATAACAAAAATAAAGCCGAAATGTTGAGATTAAAGCCCTAGTAATATGAGATTACAGTAATTAGGAGAAAAAGAATGGGAGGAAAAATACAAGCAATGATATAGTAAATAATAATAATAAAGCAATGGAATATACGTCTTTGGGCGTAACAGGGCTTTATAAAGACTTTTTCGGGATCTGCAGACACCTTGTCAGCACAAATTAACCACTTAAGGGTTCATCTGAAAGCACACCAAGACCCCCTCTTTCAGCAGATCTCGGTACACTTGTTTGGTTCGCATTTTTAGTGCACATGAGAATATGATTTTTGCTTTCACACCTTCCCAAATCTCAAATGAATTGCACCAAAAAAGGAAACTCTCAGGTATGTTAACCAAACTAAATGAACCAGATGTGAAAGCACCCTAAAAGACAACAGTAGGGTTAATGAAGACTCACCCCGTGTCCACTGCATTTGGCTGAACAATCATGAACGCCGAGCACACTGATGTTCTGACACTGCCTGTTTATGCACATCTACAGAAACACACAGAGAGACATGATTAGGTTCTGATGGAATCATCCGCTCAACTCCACCCAAACACTCAGCTGCCATCCAACACATGGAAACATGCGTCACATTTACTGCTTTACATCTTCAGTTCAGTAATACAGTGATGTCAGATTAATTTCCAATGATGTCACGATGCAACCCATGATGTCAGTCTTTCCTTAATTCATGAGAAAATTGACACTTATGAGTACATTTCCACTCAATAACGACATTTTGTCCACATGCATGGCAGAAAAACCTTTCAGAAATGAAAAATAATGCCAGAAAAGGTGACACAAATGTTCTATACATTAACAACATCTTCAAATGCAAAATATCACAGGCAACACTTGACATATTTCATCAATTATTATCTGTATATGAAGTTATTGGTGAAATTATGTTCAATATGAGCCCATGAGCCAGGAAAATAATGCTTTTGTAAATATTAGATATGAAAATATAAGAATTTTGTAAATAGAAATGAGATGTTTGGCACTGAAATTAATTATTCAGATCTTCAGTACTGAGTAAATCCAATCAAATCAGTTTATTTCTAGATGTTATATGTGCAGGAACAGCAGTCAAGGGTGAGGAAGGTCTAGAACTCGGAGTTGGCACAGGCTTAAGGCGTAGAGCTTCTGCCTCAAGTGACAAAGTTTTTAGCTTAATATCTCGCTCAGCTTGTACTTCAGTTACATGAAGATGAACAATTTGAGTTTCATGCTCTTGTTGTTTAATGGCTAAATAAAGGATCCATATATGGCTCATTCCCAATAGGAACAGCATCAACATTGGTTTCGGCTACTTTAACTAATTCCTGCTCCTCTAGTCCTTCAATTTGCGACTCAACTGGTAGGATACCAGAATTAACCAATTCAGTATATAGTTCATCTTTCAAAACTGCTTTTGTGACAACCCTAGACACAGAGATATTAAAGAACTCAGCAATTAAAATCAAATCCTTCTTACGACAACGATTGAAAACTTCGCAGTAGCGCAGTAGGTATTGCTGTCGCCTCACAGCAAGAAGGTCGCTGGTTTGAGCCTCGGCTCAGTTGGCGTTTCTGTGTGGAGTTTGCATGTTCTCCCTGCATTCGGGTGGGTTTCCTCCGGGTGCTCCGGTTTCCCCCACAGTCCAAAGACATGCGGTACAGGTGAATTGGGTAGGCTAAATTGTCCGTAGTGTATGTATGTGTGTGTGAATAAGTGTGTATGTGTTTCCCAGTGATGGGTTGCAGCTGGAAGGGCATCCGCTGCATAAAACAAGTGCTGGATAAGTTGGTGGTTCATTCCGCTGTGGCGATCTCAGATTAATAAAGGGACTGAAAAGAAAATGAATGAATGAATAATAATCAGGGTTATTATGCCAAATCTTGATTTCCAACTCAGGCTCATTCTGAGGGGGGTGGGGGGTTGTGGGCTTTGCCCTTTTCTTCTCTCTTTTTTTCTCTCGGATCCCATCACCCCCCCCACCCTCCCCCAGTCTCCACTTCGCGATCCCCCAAACCCCCCACCCCCATGCACTCATCACTAGCTACTAGCTAGCTACTGGACAAGCTGATAACAGCAAGAAAGCCGGAGGTTAAACGGAGGTTAGTGGTCAGCTGTTGAGCGCAACAAGGAACGACATCATACCACCCCGTATCGTTCGTTTTAAAGTCATATGTACTTCTGGCGACGTTATTCGCGATCTCCAGAAGTGTATATTGGGCTACGTTTTCAGAATGAGCCCATGTTGTTGATTTCCTAACTCTTTAGCCATAAAGTTTAAATATTAGTATTGTCTGAAGACACTGCAATTTTTTTTACACAAAATAAATGCTCTAAATGACAACATTTTCATTTTAAATTAGGAAGAAACATTATCAGAGGTTTACATATTAAAGCATGGAGTCAGTTTTACTCAAATAAACTCATAATAATGAAAATTAAACCAGTTATGATCAACATCCAGGTCTGATTTTTTTAACTCTTCCAAAGTCTAAATATTAGTATTGTCTTAAGACATTGCAATTAAAGTTTTTTCTTTTATAATTTACTCAAAATAAAAGCTCTGAATGACAACATTTTCATTTAAATTTAGTAAGAAACGTCATCTGTAGTTTAAAGGGCACCTATGGTAAAAAATCTACTTTTCAAGCTGTTTGGACAGACATATGTGCATGTATGGAGTATAGACTGTCATATTGGGGTGATATAAACACACCCAGTGCTTTTTGTTCAATTTAACAATATAAAAAACGGTGGACCAATTGGAGCTGTTTTCAACTTTACGTAGGAGTGCGGTCCCCCCGCCCACCAATATTGATTGACAGGTGCGTCATCATATCCTCAGTTTGTTGATTCACGTCCGCCATTTTCAGCGTGAGTCGAAGCGATATCACTAAAGGATCACCCTAGCTCTATTTTTAGATGCAAGGCTCATTGGGCTCAACACAAGATCAATATTCTCCACATTATCGCTCTAATCGGAATTATTGGTTGTATCTTTAGGTAGGTTTGCAAACATGTGTACTTCTCATTGAGTCTACCTTATACTTCAGCCGTTCGCATTTCTCGCGATCCCAGAAGCTCCCTGTGATCTTAACTAGCATGCGTTTTACAATTCTAAACATAGGTTTCTATCAGGGTACACTCAAGTCGACGGCTGGGCGCCGCGGACCGCTGCAGAAACCTATGTTTAGAATTCAAAAATGCGTGGCGCGACGATTCGGGACACTTTATGTTTCTGCCGCGCCACAGAGAGTCTGGTGTGCCGTGTCGCGGCTTCGAGCGGCGCATCTGGTGCCTCAGTCAAAGTTAATTCAGTGTGCGTGGTTATTAGTTTCTGTGTACAAGCTCGGCACTTGAAACTAGCACACAGTTGGCTGTAAAACTGTACAAAGACACAAATGATTTTGTACTCTCTGCTTGGTCTGTGTCAGAGTCGTACATGTACGACTGAATGGTGATCCTTTCTCTCTCCTTCTCTGTCTGCCTGCCAGACTCTGTTGCAAACGCAGAGCGGGTGAGCTCATGGCCCCGCCCCTTGTTACGTTGGCGGGAAGCCAAAACTAATTTACATGTGAAGCAACACACCCCTAAATCAGCGAACTGTGGACACGCCCCCAACATGACACTTTTTAACACATTATAATAAAAAAATCTGAATTGTGTTTTAAACTAAACCTAAACTGGCACACTCAGAAGAACCATAATATTAATATTAAATCATAAAAAAAGAGGTAAACTATGTGCTCTTTAAAGATTAAAACATGTAGTCAGTTTTTCTCAAAATAAACTCATAATAATGAAAATGAAACCAGTTGTGATGCTGTTAATCAACACCCAGGCCAGATCTGAATAAGTTTGAGTTCCATTATAATACAGTAAACGTCAATAAAGCTCTGTTTTAATGATAATTTTACCATGTTTTGTCCACACTTGGTGCCAGTGAGCACGAGTCCCGGATCCGGCATGTCGTCTCCCAGATAAACGTGAGTCCCGCGGCACAGGATTCGTCCTCCCTCTTGCAGCGGGATGTTGGTTTCAATGGAAACGGCATTGGTGCCAATCACCGGCCGGTTGGCTCCGCCCTGACACTGGATCTTCCCACATTTGGCATCTCTGGAAAACAACAGGAGGAAACATGGAAAATGAGGAGTTTCACAATTCATGCTACTAACTACTGGCTTATTAGCTGCCTATTTCTATGTTATTAACTGTTAATTAGTAGTTATAAAGTTTGATCTTATTCTACATCCCTGATCCAAAAATCTAAAATCCATTATCCAAAGTCTAAACCCAACATCTACTAATCATTAATAAGCAGCTAATTATTCATTTATTAAGCTAGTAGTGTTAGTAATGATTTGTTAATATCATGAATTGTGACTTAAAATAAAGTTGTACCGAAATTTCTCTCTCTCTTTTCGTATTTCTATCTATTTGTTTTGTTCACATAACAGATTTTAGTGTAATATCTGCATGTTTTTACTACAAGGATTCTGGTGAAGTGCTGAAAGTCTTTGTCCTTCACATTTTTACATATGTACTGTTTATAAATAAGGATTACCACACAATTACAAAACTCAGCCATCTTATTATTCATACTTGTGTACACGCTTTTGGGTGTGTTTTATACATATTACATATGTAACATTCCTTGAAAGCTTGAAACGCTGTCAGTGATGTCATCAGCACACAAGCAGCCAATAGTGTTCCGCTTTTTCTGACAGCTCCTCCCTCAACATTTCATTGGGTGTGGTTTGGTAGCTTGACTGAGCTGTTGGGGAACGAGTTGTTGTCAGATCATGTAGAGTGACCTCCCTCTTGTGGATCATTTACATCAGTGTTTCCCAACCCTGTTCCTAGAGGCACACCAACAGTACATATTTTCAATATCTCCATTATCTGACCCATTAACTTCAGGTGTTGGAGTTTCTTCTGATGTTCTGATAGTTGATTCAGGTGTGTTTGATTAGGGAGAGGTGGAAAATGTGGACAGTTGGTGTGCCTTCAGGAACAGGGTTGGGAATCACTGATTTACATAGTGTCGTATAGTGTGAACACCCCAGAGATTTAAAGACACAAAAAGACTCATGCAGTGTGAACGGCACAGCGATCTGCCGATGTTTAAAATCCTGTAGTGTGAACTAGGCTTTAGCTGAGTAGCTGTATATAATCAAAGTAAGATATAAGTGATTTTTTTACTAGTGAAGCATGAGCACACATTGCTTTGCAAACACAACCAAGCCTTCAAAATACACTCCGGACCACCCCTTTAAAATGTCTTTAAAACCTCATTTGTCATTTATTCTGTAAACTTTTTGTGAAATGTACAAGTTTCTACTCAACATAACCTTGCTTTCTTCCCAATCCAAACTGACCTGCGACCCATTTTTTGGATTGTGATCCACCGGTTATGAACTACTGCTCTAAACCCTCCAGTAATGCCTCCTCACAGACCTAATAATAATATGAATCAGAGTTTCCCAGTGCGACACATACGCAGTGTTTTTAAGCCATCCTCCACCGTAACACTACCAGCACATGCATCTTTGATTCCAGCGCGGCCAAAACATGGAGAAATAATGAGGCATCCTCTCCGCTAAACACCAATTACTGCATTCACAGACTCTTTCTCACGCAGACCAGTCCAAAAATGAAGAAGTAGACGGACAGACGGAAGGAGAGGCGAGAGACTCCAATCCCTCTGGCCAAAATAAAGAGTCATTAGCGGCTGAAAAACCGTCTCTCCCTCTGTCCACTTCTGTCATTACAGTAATTACTTCATCCAGCATATGATCCGTGAAGCACTTGATAAAGCAGCCAATCTGAGCTCAATTAAAGCACAATGTGTGACAGGTGTTACCTGCATATGCTAATTACTCTGACATTTTCCCCAGGCTTCTGCTCTCTGATTGTGCTGTTATTTGTTTCGCTGTAATGTTTGATTTCTCTGCAGATTTTTTATTTTTATTTTTTGGCATGGGGCGTCACGGTGGCGCAGTGGGTAGCACGATCGCCTCACAGAAAGAAGGTTGCTGGTTTGAGCCTCGGCTGGACCACTTGGCATTTCTGTGTGGAGTTTGCATGTTCTCCCTGTCTTGGTGTGGGTTTCCTCCGGGTGCTCTGGTTTTCCCCACAAGTCCAAAGACATGAGGTATTGGTGAATTGAGTAAGCTAAATTGTTCGTAGTGTATGTGTGTGAATGAGAGTGTGTGGGTGTTTCCCGGTGATGGGTTGCAGCTGCAAGGGCATCTCCTGCGTAAAACGTGCTGGATAATTTGGCGGTTCATCCCGCTGTGGTGACCCCTGATTAATAAAGGAGCTAAACCAAAAAGAAAATGAATGAATTATATTTTTGGCATTCATATGTTACAGTCAACATAGGAAAACAAGGAAGGGAATAAAATGCTGACTTTTTTTAGCAAAACACATCTAGCAGATTCAAAAAGCTCTGAGCATTTGAAGGCTCTTTTCATTTTCAATCATGTTGAAGTCCTCTAAAAGCAGACATGGCAGCAACTCAATGCATTTAGGCATGTAGACATGGTCAAGAAGATCTGCTGCAGTTCAAACTGAGCATCAGAATGGGGAAGAAGGGTGATTTAAGTGACTTTGAACGTGGCATGGTTGTTGGTGCCAGACAGGCTGGGCTGAATATTTCAGAAACTGCTGATCTACTGGGATTTTCACGCACAACCATCTCTTCAGGTTACAACCGAGGTCTGCAGAAGAGCATCTCGGAACACACAACACGTCCAACCTTGAGGCAGATGGGCTACAGCAGCAGAAGACCACACCGGGTGCCACTCCTGTCAGCTAAGAACAGGAAACTGAGGCTACAATTCACACAGGCTCACCAAACCTAGACTATAGAAGATTGAAGAAACGTTGCCTGGTCTGATGAGTCTTGAATTCTGCTGCCAAATTTGGCTGGTCGGGTCAGAATTTGGCATCAACAACATGAAAGCATGGAACCATCCTGCCTTGTATCAACGGTTCAGGCTGGTGCTGGGGGTGTAATGGTGTGGGGGATATTTTTTTCTTGGCACACTTTGGGTTCCATTCGTACAAATTGAGCATCGTGTCAACACCCCAGCCTACCTGAGTATTGTTGCTGACCATGTCCATTCCTTTATGACTACAGTGTACCCATCTTCTGATGGCTACTTCCAGCAGGATAACGCACCATGTCATAAAGCGCGAATCATCTCAGACTGATTTCCTGAACATGACAATGAGCTCACTGTACTCAAATGGCCTCCACAGTCACCAGAGCTCAATCCAATAGAGCACCTTTGGGATGTGGTGGAACGGGAGATTGGAATCATGGATGTGCAGCTGACAAATCTGCAGCAACTGCGTGATGCTATCATGTCAATATGGGGCAAAATCTCTGAAGAGTATTTCCAGTACCTTGTTGAATATATGCCATGAGCGATTAAGGCAGTTCCGAAGGCAAAAGGGGGTCCAACCTGGTACTAATAAGGTGTACCTAATAAAGTGGCCGGTAAGTGTAATATATATATGCAGAAAAAAACATTTATAACATAATATGAAACCACTTGTTTGAATAGCAATAATTATTAATAAAAGTAATGAATATATAATCCCCAATACAAGTGTTACTAGCTCAGGAAACATGCAAAACCTGAGGCCTTCATGTTTATTGCACCGAAATGATTTTCATAATATAATATATAATGCATTATTTATATATACACAAAATAATTACAAGCAAAGCTAAAATGCACTACATTTGCAAATGTGACGTCTGAAATTGGTAGTTTGTCATGTGTTTTACTGCGCTGCATTTTCTGTGTGCCAGAGCATGAATATAATTATGTGTAAATTAAACAAGATCAATCATAAAATGCATTATAAGCTGCATACATTTTTCTGTTTTCCATCTATATTTAAACTCATGTTGGGCTCCAGCAATGCTTGATGTTTTCTCCTACCGTGCTTCACATTTGGCAAAGGAACCTTTTGTGTCTTTTCCGCAGTTTCCGTACGGATCACCTGCAGAGTTCACCCTTTCAAAACAGATTC
>NW_026613721.1:0-2500 GCF_903798145.1 Danio aesculapii | reverse complement strand
ATGACTGAACAAATGCACAGATAAAGCACAGACAGTGTTACTGCAGTGTTGCTACTGAACTCACCCTGTCCCCATAGAGTGATGCACTGCTGCTCGTGTGTCTGGCAGATGCCGTTATAACAGTGTCCGTCTACACCTTGACAGGAGTGTCCGTCATGCAGGTAAACGTTTGCAGGACAGTGCGGATCAGCGCCAGTGCAGAACTCCGGCAGATCACATGAGTTACTAGACTCACGACACGGCGTCCCTGCAGGCTTCAACTACACACAGACACAAAATCAACATCATCATGATATTAAAGAGGTCATGAACGGAAAAACAACATCGTCTGACATGTACGGTCATTGCACTTTAAAAACTAGATCTGTGGTGAAAAATAATTCAGTAAATTGATTTTGAGCTCAGTTTTTAACAGCAGATGGCGCTGCATGCTGTATTATGCTTGCATCCAATTGCACATACTAGTCATGCATTCATTTTCCTTCGGCTTAGTTCCTTATTTATCAGGGGTCGCCACGGTGGAATCAACCGCCAACTATTCCAGCATATGTTTTACACAGCGGAAGCCCTTCCAGCCACCACCCAGTACTGGGAAACACCCATACACTCTCGCATTCACACACACACAATGAAACACTACAGCCAATTTAGTTCATCAATTCACTCATGTCGGGGAAACCGGAGCACCCGGGGGAAACCCACGTGGACACGGGGAGAACATGTAAACTTTAGAACTTACCTGACAGTTTTCACAACACTGTCCATGAGCACAGACGGCCTCCTCCTTCAGTGTGCATGTGCTGGCGTTACAGCAGGGATTCAGACACTCCTGCAAACACACACACACACAGGTTTGCACCAATATGCAGAGAAATCAGAACATCGAAACATCAGTTGACATGTGCATTTAATAATTAAAATATGAAGATTAGTTTTCCTACATTCATTCATTCATTTTCCTTCGGCTTAGTCCCTTTATTAATCAGGGGTTGCCACAGTGGAATGAACCGCCAACTCATCCAGCATATATTTTAGCAGTGGATGCCCTTCCAACACCGGAAAACACCCATACAAACTTCTTCACACACATACACTATGGCCAACTTAGCTTATTCAATTCGCTTATAACGCATGTCTTTGGACTGTGGGGAGTTTTGCTACATGTCAGCAGTAAATATATGGCTCCTCTAAATATGCAGCATGTTGACTGTAGCATTTCTAACAACACTTCTCATTAAGTTATGTATGTATTATGTAATTTTCGCCACTAGAGGGCATACATTCGCAACAAACAAAGGCGCAACATGTTTAAGCATCTGTGGTGTTTTCCTGTTTTCTAAAAAAATAACTTGAGAAATTGTGAGATGGTGACACGGTTGCACAGTAGGTAGTGCTGTCACCTCACAGCAAGAAAGTTGCTGGTTTGAGCCTCAGCTGGGTCAATTAGTGTTTCTGTGTGGAGTTTGCATGTTCCCTCCACATTCACGTGGGTTTCACAGTCCAAAGACATGCGGTACAGGTGAATTGAATAGGCTTGTCCGTAGTGTATGTGTGTGAATGAGTGTGCATGGATGTTTTCCAGAGATGGGTTGCAGCTGGAAGGGCATCCACTGCATAAAACCTGTGCTGGATAAGTTGGCGGTTCATTTCGCTGTGGCGACCCCGGATTAATAAAGCGACTAAGTTGAAAAGAAAATGAAAGAGTGAATGAAAATTGTGAGATGTCATTAGCATTGATACACACATATATTAAAAAAATAAATAATTAAAACAGCTTATTTCTCTGAATTTAATAACATCTCGAAAAAAATACATACATAAGCACAATAAATCGAGATTTTTTTTAGGATATTTTAATGACTACATTTAAAATGTTATGCTTCAATATCTGAGATCACACACTTCAATAAACCAATAGAAAGGTTCATGTGTTAATATGTTGGGCAAGCGTAAGGGTGCGTGTCCACCGAAGTGTTTTTTTTTCTCAAGCTGAGCGTTTGTTTTTGATGTCAAAGTTGAAAGTTAAAAAACACAGCACTTATTAATGTCACTTTTGAGTTAGCTGTCCAATCACAGTGCAGGAAGGGTGGGACAATATCACACAACTGTCAACAGTCAACAAGTAATCGTTTAAACACTACAGCGGAGATACTTTGTTTTATAGCAGACAACTGAAAACGCTGCAAAAACATGTAGAAAACGTTTCTACAGCGCAAAAACACTTCGGTGGACACGCACCCTAAGGGTCAAAGATTCTGACTGGCCGACACAATCTCATGGCAATTTATAATATTTTGATTTAGTGGCTAATTCGGATGAATGCATACAGTCTCATTCATATAATTTATGCGTTTTGTTTATCCCCCCAATGATGCCGTCTTTTTAAAATGGTACATTTTCGTATGACTGAACTTGTACAAATTCTTATAACCTAGCCACTAAATTGACAAAACGTAAAATAGTTTAACATTTCCTCATCAGATCAGTGTTTTATCATTCA